>NW_027515820.1:0-70686 GCF_048772815.1 Callospermophilus lateralis
CCATGGGGAGCAGAGCCCACAAAGAGCAGGACCCAGTGGGAGCAGGGCTCGGGGGTGCAGGGCCCAGAAGGAGCAGGTTCAAGGGAAGTAGTGCCAGCTGAAGCAGGGCTGAGGAGGAGCAGGGCCCACGGGAGCAGGGCCATGGGGTGCAGGGCCAGCCTTAGGTCCCGGAGGAGCAAGCCCCATGGGGATCAGGGCCATGGTTATCAAAATCATGTGAAGCAGGCCACAAGAAGAGCAGAACCAGGGGATTAGGGACAGGGGGAGAGGGGCCAATGCAAGGGGAGCAGTCACCCAAGAAATCAGGACCAGAGGGAGCAAGGCCAAATTGAGCTAGGCCCAGGGGAGCAGGTTCAGGGGGAATATTGCCTTAGTGAGCAGGACCAGAGGGAGCATGGCCCAGGGGAGCAGGGCCACAGAGGAGCACATCTCAGGGGAGTAGGGCCCAGAGGTGCAGAGCCAGGGGGGAACAGGGCAAGGAGAGCATGGCTAGGGGGATCAGTTCCAGGAGAAGCAGAGAACAAGGGAAGAAGGGTCCGGGGGAGCAGAGCCCACGGGGAGCAATACCAGGGGCAGCAGGGCCCACGTGGGAAGATCCCAGGGGGAATAGGGCATAGGGGAGCAGAGCCAAGGAGGAGTATGGTCCAGGGGAGCAGGCCCAGGGAAAGTAGAAACCATAGGAACAGGGCCCATGGGTAGCAGGGCCAGGGCGAAAGGGCCCATGGGGAGCAGGGCCAGGGGAAGCAGGACACAAGGTGTGCAGGGCCCAGGGTAGCAGGCCAATTGGGAGCGGGTTCTAGGTTGACCAAGGCCCAGGAGGGGCATAACCAGGGGGGAGCAGGGCCCTGGGAAGCAAGACTTGAGGGAGTAGGGGCCCAGGGGAGCAGAACCAGGGCCAGGTGGATCAGGGTCCAGGAAGAGGAGGACCAAGGAGAGCAGGGCCCAGTAGAGCAGGGCAAGGGAGTGCAGAGCCCACAGGGAGTAGGGCCAGAGGGAGTATGACCAATGGGGAACACTATTAGGGAGAGCATGGCCCGGGGGATCAGGGCCATGGGGAGTGGGGCCAGGAGGAAAAGGGCCAAGGGTAGAAGGGTTCAGGGAGAGAAGTACCTGGGGGTGCAGGACCCCGGAGTTCAGGCCCAGGGAGCAGGTCCCATGGGGAGCTGTAGTTGGAGGTGCATGGCTCAGGGGCATGGTCTAGGGGGAGCAGAGCCCATAGGGAGTAGGGCCAGGGGGAGCAGAGTCAGGGGTGGCTGAGTTTGGAGTAGCAGTGCACAGGGAAGCAGGGCCTAGGAGAGGAGGGCCAGGGGGCCAGTTCTATAGGGAGTAGAGCCCAGGATACAGGACCGGGAGAGGAAGGCCAAGGTTGAGGTAGGTCCAGGAAAGCAGGACCAGAGGCAGCCGGGCCCAGGGTAGGAGGGCCTAGAGGAGCAGAGCCAGGGGGAGCAGAGCCCAGGGGAGAAGGCCAAGGGAAGCAAGGCTCAGAAGAGCAGAGCCCAGGGGAGCAGGTCCTGGTATGCAGGGCAAAGGGTTGCAGGACTTCGGGAAGTAGGGCTCAAGGGAGCAGGACCATGAGGACAGCACCAAGGTGGAGCAGGACCGGGCAGAGCAGGGCCCAGGGAGAGGAGGACCAGGGGTTGCAGAGCCAGGAGAGCAGGGCTAACGGGAATTGTGCCTACAGGTAGTAGGGCCAGGGAAAGAAGTTACCAGAGGAGCAAGGCCCTGGGGAAGAAGGGCCCAGGGGAACAGGACTGGAGGGAATAGGGCCCAGGGGAACAGGGCCAGGGGGAAGAGGGAAAAAGGACAGGAGGATCTGTGGAGCAGTGCCCAGGAGAGCAGAGTGAGTAGGAGCAGAGACCAGGGGTAGCAGTACTAGAGGAGCACAGCCCAGGGGAGCAGGGACAGGGGGGGTCAGGGCCCAGGAGAGGAGGCCAAGGGGAATAGGATCAAGGAGAGTAGGTCCAGGGTCAGAGGGCCCAAGGAACCAGGACTGGGGGAGCAGGGCTCAAGGGAGAAGGGCCAGTGGGAGCTGGGCCCAGAAGGAGCAGGACCACGTGGAGCAGGCCCCATAGAAAGGAGGCCTACGGGGAGAAAGACCCAGGAGAGCATGGCTAGGAAGAGCAGATCCTACAGGGAGTTGGGGCACGGGAAGCAAAACCAGGTTAGCAGCGACAATGGATAGCAGGACCAGGGAGAGGAGGGACCAGGGGGAGCGGGCAGCGGGGAACCAGGGTCCATGGAAGCAAATCAGGGGAAGTAGGGCCCAGAGAGCAGGTCCAGGGGTGAGCAGGGCCCAGTGATGAACGGCAAGGAGGAGCAGGGTCTGGGGAGCAGAACCAGAGGGAGCAGGTCCCAGGGGAGCAAGATCAGGAGGAACAGGTCCAGGAAGAGCAGGGCCAGGGGGAGCGGGGCCCAAGGAAGCAGGACCAGGGAGAGCAGGGCCAAGAAGTTGCAGTACTCAGGGGAAACAGAGCCCAGGGGGGAGTAGGGCACATGGGAGCAGGGCACATGGGAACAGGGCCAGGAGGAGCAGGTTTTAGGTTGACCAGTACCAGGAGGAGCAGGTTCCGGGGGAGCAGGCCTCGGGGAGGCAGTGTGAGGGACAGCAGTGCCAGGGATAGCAGGGTCCTAAGGTAAGCAGGACAGGGGGGAGCAGGGCCAGGGAGAGCAGGTCCAGGGGTAGCAGAGCCCAGTACATCAGTGCTAGGGATAGCAGAGTCCACAGAGATTAGGGGCAGGGAGAGCAGTACAGGTGAGCAGGGCCCATGGGGAACAGGACCAGGGGGAGCAGGGCCTAGGGTGAGCAGGGCACAGGGAAAACAGGGCCCTGGGGGACCACAGCCCAAGAGCAGGACCAGGGAAGAGCGGGACTCAGTGAGCAGTGCCACGAGGAGCAGGGCCCAAGGGGGAGAAGGGCCCAGCAGAGCAGGGCCAGGAGGAAAAGGGCCCAGGGGAGCAGGGCCAGGGGGAGCAGGCCCAGAGATTAGGGCCCTGGGGAACACAGTCAGGGGAGCAGGAACAGGGAGCAGGACTGGAGGGAGTAGGGCTCAGGGGACAGAGCCAGGGTGGGCAGGGCCCAAGAGGAGCAGGTGGGGCAGGTTCCAGGGAGAGGAGTATTAGAGGACCAGGGATGAGGAGAGCAAGGCTAGGAGTGAAGAGCCCACAGGTTGTAGAGCCAGGAGGAGAAGGGCCAAGGGAGCAGGGCCCAGGCGGAAAAGTGCCCAGGGAGAGCATTACCAGGGGGAGCAGGTCCTGGAGGAGTTGGTCCCGGGGAAGTAGGGCAAGGGGGAGCTGGGATAGCTGGAGCAAGACCCAAGAGAAGCAGGGAACAGGGGGAGAAGAGCCCAGGGGAGCAGGCCCCATAGAAAGGAGGCCTACGGGGAGAAAGGCCCAGGAGAGCATGGCTAGGGGGAGCAGATCCCACAGGGAGTTGGGGCACGGGAAGCAAAACCAGGGTAGCAGGGACAATGGAGAGCAGGACTAGAGGGAGGAGGGACCAGGGGAGCAGGACACAGGGGAACCAGGGTCCAGGGAAGCAAAATCAGGGGGAGCAGAGACCAGAGAGCAGGTGCAGGGGTGAGCCGGTCCAGTGGGGAAGGGCCAGAAGGAGCAGGGTCCGGGGGAGCAGGACCAGAGGGAGCAGGTTCCAGCGGAGCAGGATCAGGAGGAACAGGTCCAGGGGGAGCAGGGCCAGTGGGAGCGGGGCCCAAGGAAGCAGGACCAGGGAGAGCAGGGCCAAGAAGTTGCAGTGCTCAGGGGGAACAGAGCCCAGGGGTAGCAGGGCACATGGGAATAGGGCCAGGAGGAGCAGGTGTTAGGTTGAGCAGTACCAGGAGGAGCAGGTAACGGGGGAGCTGGATCTGGGGAAGCAGTGCGAGGGACAGCAGGGCCAGGGACAGCAGGGTCCTTGGGTAAGCAGGAAAGGGGGGAGCAGGGCCCAGGGAGAAGCGGGCCAGGGGTAGCAGAGCCGAGTAGATCAGTGCTAGGGATAGCAGAACCCACAGAGAGTAGGGGCAGAGAGACCAGTACAGGTAAGCAGGGCCCATCGGGAACAGGACCAGGGGGAGCAGGATTCAGGGGGAGCAGGGCCTAGGGGAAGCAGGGCACAGGGAAAACAGGGCCCAGGGGAAGCAGAGCCCAAGAGCATGACCAGGGGAGAGCGGGACCCAGTGAGCAGTGCCACGAGGAGCAGAGACCAATGGGGAGAAGGGCCCAGCAGAGCAGGGCCAGGAGGAAAAGAGCCAAGGGGGGCACGGCCCAGGAGAGCCGGGCCCAGGGGTGCAGGGCCAGGGGGAGCAAGCACAGAGAGCAGGACCCTGGGGAACAGAGTCAAGGGAACAGGAACAGGGGAGCAGGACTGGAGCAAGTAAGGCCCAGAAGTCAAGGCCAGGGTGGGCAGGGACCAGGAGGAGCAGGTGGGGCAAGGTCCAGGGAGAGGAGTATTAGAGGACGAGGGATGAGGAGAACAAGGATAGGGGTGCAGAGCCAACAGGGAGTAGAGCCAGGAGGAGAAGGGCCAGGGGAGCAGGGCCCAGGCAGAAAAGGGCCAGGGAGAGCATTACCAGGGGGAGCAGGTCCTGGAGGAACCGGCCCCGGGGAAGTAGGGCAAGGGGGAGCTGGGATAGGGGGAGCAAGGCCCAAGAGAAGCAGGGAACAGGGGGAGAAGGGCCCAGGGGAGCAGGGCCCATGCGGAGCAAGAGCAGGTGGAGCAGGGCCCAGGGGGGAAGGGTCCAGGGGAAGTAGGGTGCAGAGGAGCATGGCCCAGGGGAGCAGGGCCAGGTGAGCAAGGCCAGAGGAAATGGGGCCCGGGGAAGCAGGAACAGGGCGAGCAGGGCTAAGCGGGAGCAGGACTCAGGAAGAGGTGAGCCCAGTGTGGAGCAGGGCTCAGGAAAGTAGTTCTAGGAGGAGCAGGGCCCAGGAGAATCAGAAATCAGGGAGAATACGGTCCAGGGTATTACGGACCATTTAGGGCAAGACCATGGGGAGCAGAGCCCATGGAGAGCAGGACCCAGGCGCAGCAGGGCTCAGGAGAGCAGTGCCCAGAAGGAGCAGGGTCAAGGGAAGCGGGGCCAGGGGAAGCAGGGCTGAGGAGGAGCAGGCCCAGGGGAGCAGGGCCATGGGTTGCAGGGCCAGGAGTTAGGTCCAGGAGGAGCAAGCCCCATGGGGAACAGAGCCATGGCTATCAGGAACAAGTGGAGCAGGACACAAGGACAGCAGAACCAAGGGATTAGGGCCAGGGGGAGAAGGGCCCAATGCAAGAGGGAGCAGTCACCCAGGAAATCGGGACCAGAGGGAGCAGGGCCAAATTGAGCTGGGCCCAGGGGAGCAGGGTCAGGGGGAATACAGCCTGAGTGAGCAGGACCAGAGGGAGCATGGCCCAGGGGAGCAGGACCACAGAGGAGGACAGCTTAGGGGAGTAGGGCCCAGAGGTGCAGAGCCAGGGGGAACAGGGCAAGGAGGAGCATGGCTAGGAGGATCAGGGCCCAGGAGAAGCAGAGAACAAGGGAAGAAGGGTCCGGGGTAGCAGAGCCCATGGGGAGCAATACCAGGGGCAGCAGGGCCCAAGTGGGAAGGTCCCAGGGGGAATAGGGCACAGGGGAGCAGAGCCAAGGAGGAGTATGGCCCAGGGGAGCTGGCCCAAGGAAAGCAGGGACTAGAAGAACAGGGCCCATGGGGAGCAGGGCCAGGGCGAAGGGCCCATGGGGAGCAGGGCCAGGGGAAGCAGGACACAAGGGGTGCAGGACCCAGGGGAGCAGGCCAAGTGGGAGCGGGTTCCAGGTTGAATAAGGCCCAGGAGGAGCATAACCAGGGGAGCAGGGCCCTGGGGAGCAGGACTGGAAGGAGTAGGGCCCAGGGGAGCAGAACCAGGGCCAGGTGGATCAGGGTCCAGGAAGAGGAGGACCAAGGGAAGCAGGGCCCAGGAGAGCAGGGCTAGGGAGTGCAGAGCCCACAGGGAGGAGGGCCAGAGGGAGTATGGCCTATGGCGAACAGTATCAGGGAGAGCATGGCCCTGGGAAGCAGGGACATGGGGAGTGGGTCCAGGAGGAAAAGTGCCAAGGGTAGTAGGGCCCAGTGAGAGAACTACCTGGGGGTGCAGGGCCCCAGAGTTCAGGCCCAGGGGAGCATGTCCCATGGGGAGCAGCGGTTGGAGGTGCATGGCTCAGTTGTATGGTCTAGGGGGAGCAGATCCCATAGGGAGTAATGCCAGGGGAAGCAGAGTCAAGGGTAAGAGAGTTTGGAGTAGCAGGGCACAGGGAAGCAGGGCCTAAGAGAGGAGGGCCAGGGGAGCCAGTTCCATAGGGAGTCCAGTCCAGGAAACAGGACCAGGGAAGCAAGGCCGAGGGGGAGGTAGGTCCAGGAAAGCATGACCAGAGGGAGCTGGGCCCAGGGTAGGAGGGCCTAGAGGAGCAGAGCCAGGGGGAGCAGAGCCCAGGGAAGAAGGCCAATGGAAGCAAGGCCCAGAAGAGCAGTGCAAAGGGGAGCAGGGCCTGGTGTGCAGGGCCCAGGGGAGCAGGACTGCGAGAAGTAGGGCCCAAGGAACCAGGACCATGAGGAGCAGCACCCAGGAGGAGCAGGACCGGGCAGAGCAGGGCCCAGGGAGAGGAGGACCAGGGGGTGCAGATCCCAGGAGAGCAGGGCTAAGGGGAACAGTGCCTACAGGGAGTAGGGCCAGGGAAAGAAGTTTCCAGAGGAGCAGGGCCAAAGGGAGCATAGCCAGGGAGAAAAGGACAAGGGGGACAAGGGCCCAGTGAGAGCAGTACCATGGATAGCAGGTCCCAGAGGAGGAGGCCCAGGGAAGCAGGGCAATAGGGAGCAGGAACAGGGGAAGCAGAACCCAGGAGAAGCAGGGAACAGTGGGATAAGGGACCGGGGGAGCTGGGCCCATGGGGAGCAGGGCCCAGGGGATGAAGGGCCCAGGGGAACAGGACTGGAGGGAATAGGGCCCAGGGGAACAGGGCCAGGGGGAAGAGGGCCAAAGGACAGGAAGATCTGGGGAGCAGGGCCCAGGAGAGCAGGGCTAGTAGGAGCATAGCCCAGGGATAGCAGTACTAGAGGAGCACAGCCCAGGAAAGCAGGGACAGGGAGGTTCCGGGCCCAGGGGAGCAGGCCAGCGGGAATAGGACGAAAGAGAGCAGGTCCAGGGTCGTAGGGTCCAAGGAACCAGGACTGGGGGGAGCAGGGCCCAGGGGAGAAGGGCCAGTGGGAGCAGGGCCCACAGGGAGTGGGGCCTGAGGGAGCAGGGACAGGGGAGCAGGGCTCAAGGGTAGCAGAGCCCAGGGGGTAGAAGGGCCAAGTGAAGCAGGGCCAGGAGGATCAGGGCCCAGGGGTATCAGTACCAGAGGAGCACAACCCAGGGGAGCAGGGACAGGGAGGATTAGGGCCCGGGGAGCAGGCCAGTGGGAATGGGACCAAGGAGAGCAGATCCAGGGTCGTAGGGTCCAAGGAACCAGGACTGGGGGGAGCAGGGCCCAGAGGAGAAGGGCCAGTGGGAGCAGGGCACGGGAGGAGCAGGACCACATGGAGCAGGCCCCATAGAAAGGAGGCCTATGGGGAGAAAGGCCCAGGAGAGCATGGCTAGGGGGAGCAGATCCCACAGGGAGTTGGGGCACGGGAAGCAAAACTAGGGTAGCAGGGATAATGGAGAGCAGAACCAGTGGGAGGCGGGACCAGGGGCAGTGGGACACATTTGAACCAGGGTCTAGGGAAGCAAAATCAGGGATAGCAGGGCACAGAGAGCAGGTTCAGGGGTGAGCCGGGCCCAGTGGAGAAGTGCCAGGAGGAGCAGGGTCCGGGGGAGCAAGACCAGAGTGAGCAGGACCCAGGGGAGCAGGATCAGGAGGAACAGGTCTAGGGGGAGCAGGGCCAGTGGGAGCGGGGCCCAAGGAAGCAGGTCCAGGAAGACCAGGACCACGAAGATGCAGTGCTCAGGGGGAACAGAGCCCACGGGGAGCAGGGCACATGGGTGCAGGTCCAGGAGGAGCAGGTCCCAGGGGGAGCAGTACCAGGAGGAGCAGGTACCGGGTGACCAGGCCCCTGGGAAGCAGTGCGAGGGACAACAGGGCCAGGGACAGCAGGGTCGTAGGGTAAGCAGGACAGGGGGGAGCAGGGCCCAGGGAGAGGAGGGCCAGGGGTAGCAGAGCCAAGTAGATCAATGCTAGGGATAGCAGAGCCCACAGGGAGTAGGGGCGGGGAGAGGAGTACAGGTGAGCAGGGCCCATGGGTATCAGGACCAGGGGGAGCAGGATCCAGGGGGAGCAGGGACTAGGGGGAGCAGGGCACAAGGAAAACAGGGCCCAGGGGAGAAGAGCCCAAGAGCAGGACCAGGGGAGAGCGGAACCTAGTGAGCAATGCCATGAGGAGGAGGGCCCAGGGGGAGAAGGGCCCAGCAGAGCAGGGCCAGGAGGAAATGGGCCCAGGGGAGGCAAGGCCCAGGAGAGCAAGACCCAGGGGAGCAGGACAGAAGGAGCAGGCCCAGAGAGCAGGGCCCTGGGGAACAGAGTCAGGGGAGCAGGAACAGGGGCGCAGTTCTGCAGGGAGTAGGGACCAGGAGACAGGGCAATGGTGGTACCCCTGGACCCTGATCCACCTGGCCCTGGTTCTGCTCCCCTGGGCCCTACTCCCTCCAGTCGTGGTCCCCAGGGCCCTGCTCCCCCTGGTTATGCTCTTCCTGGGCCTTGGTCAACCTGGAACCCGCTCCCACTTGGCCTGCTCCCCTGGGCCCTGCACCCCTTGTGTCCTAGTTCCCCTGGCCCTGCTACCCATGGGCCTTGTTCTTCTGGTCCCTGCTTTCCCTGGGCCTGCTCCCCTGGGCCATACTCCTCCTTGGCTCTGCTCCCCTGTGCCCTATTCCCCCTGGGACCTTCCCACTTGGGCCCTGCTGCCCCTGGTATTGCTCCCCATGGGCTCTGCTCCCCTGGACCCTTCTTCCCCTGTTCTCTGCTTCTCCTGGGCCCTGATCCCTCTAGCCATGATCCTCCTTGCCCTGTTCCCCCTGGCTCTGCACCTCTGGGCCCTACTACCCTGAGCTGTGCTCCTCTGTGGCCCTCCTCCCCTGGGCCATGCTCCCTCTGGTCCTGCTCACTCAGGCTGTATTCCCCCTGAGTCTGCTCCCCTGGGCCCTGCTCTATTGGGCCCTGCTCCCTCTTGTCCTGATTTCCTGGGTGACTGCTCCCCCTTGCATTGGGCCCTTCTCCCCCTGGCCCTAAACCCCTGGTTCTGCTCTCCTTGTGTCCTGCTCCACTTGGTCCTGATAGCCATGGCCCTGCTCCCCAACGGGCTTGCTCCTCCTGGAACTAACCCCTGGCCCTGCAGCCCCTGGCCCCGCTCCCCTGGGCCCTGCTCCTCCTCAGCCCTGCTTCCCCTGGCCCTGCTTCCCTTGACCCTGCTCCTTCTAGGCCCTGCTCCCCTGAGCCCTGCTGCCCCTGGGTCCTGCTCTCCGTGGGCTCTGTTCCCCATGGTCTTGCCCCAAATGGTCCGTAATACCCCGGACCCTATTCTCCCTGATTTCTGATTCTCCTGGGCCCTGCTCCTCCTGGCCCTGCTTTCCTGGGCCCTGCTCCCCACTGGGCTCACCTCTTCCTGAGTCCTGCTCCCGCTTAGCCCTGCTTGCCCTGTTCCTGCTTCCCCGGGCCCCATTCCCTCTGGCCCTGCTCACCTGGCCCTGCTTTCCTCGGCCCAACTTCCCCTGGCCCTGCTCCCCTG
This sequence comes from Callospermophilus lateralis, assembly GCF_048772815.1. Classification (NCBI taxonomy): domain Eukaryota; kingdom Metazoa; phylum Chordata; class Mammalia; order Rodentia; family Sciuridae; genus Callospermophilus; species Callospermophilus lateralis. The sequence goes on from NW_027515820.1 coordinate 9,703, forward strand.
GGCCAGGCTCCTCTGCACCCTACTTCCCCTGGACACTTCCCCCTGGGCCCTGCTCCACCTGCTCTTGCTCCACATGGGCCCTGCTCCCCTGGGCCCTTCTCATCCTGCTCCCTGCTTCTCTTGGTCCTTGCTCCCCCTATCGCAACTCCCCCTTGCCCTACTTCCGCGGGGCCTACTCCTTCAGGACCGGCTCCCCCTGGTAATGCTCTCCCTGGCCCTTTTCCCCTGGGCCCTGCTCGCCTGGCCCTTCTCCTCCTGGCTCTACTCCCTGTGGGCTCTGCACCCCTAGCCTTGCTCTCCTCATCCCTGGTCCTCTAATACTCCTCTTCCTGGACCCTGCCCCACCATGGCCCTGTCCCCTTGGCCCTACTTCCCCGAGTCCTGCACCCCTGTTCCTGCTCCCCTGACTCTTTTCCCCAGGGCCCTAATCTCTGGGCCTGCTCCCCCTGTCCCTGCTCCCCTGGGCCCTGCTCTCCTGGGCCCTGCCCCCCCTGGTCTCTTTTCCTTTTGGCCCTGCTCTGCTGTGCCCTTCTCCCCCTTGGGCCCTGCTTCACGTGGCACTGCTCACTGGGTCCCGCTCTCCCGTAGTCCTGCTCTTGGGCTCTGCTCCCCCTGGGCCCTGTTTTCCCTGTGCCCTGCTCCCCCAAGACCCTGCTCTCCCTGGTCCTGTTCCCCATGGGCCCTGCTCACCTGTACTGCTCTCCGTGCCCCTACTCCCTGTGGGCTCTGCTATCCCTAGCACTGATTTCTGGGCTCTGCTACCCCTGGCCTTCCTCTCCCTGTGCCCTGCCACCCCCTGTCCCTCCTCTCCCTTGGCCCTGCCACCCCCTGTCCTGCTTAACCTAGGACCCTGCTGTCCATGGGCCTGCTGTCTCTCACACTGCTTCCCTGGGGCCTGCTCCCCTGGACCTGCTCCTCCTGGTACTGCTCCCCCTCGTGTTGCTCCCTTTGGGATCTGCTCCTCTTGGCCCTGCTCCCATGTGCCCTGCTCCCATGTGACCAGCTCCCCCTGGGCTCTGTTTCCCCTGAGCACTGCAACTTTTTGGCCCTGTTCTCCCTGGTCCTGCTTCCTTGGGCCCTGCTCCCACTGGTCCTGCTCCCCCTGGACCTGTTCCTCCTGATCCTGCCTCCCGGGGACCTGCTCTCTCTGGTCCTGCTCCCCCAGACCCTTCTCCTTCTGGCCCTTCTCCACTGGGCCCTGCTCCCCCCAGTCCTGGTTCCTTGGGCCCTACGACCCTGGACCTGTTCTCCTTGGTCCTATTCCCCCTGGCCTGCTCCCCTGGGCCCTGACCCTCACTGTCCCTGCTCCCCTGAAATGTGCTCTTCTAGTATTGTTACCCCTGGGCTCTGCTCCTACTAGCCCTGCTCTCCTGGGCCCTGCTCCCCAGATCCTCCTGTCCTTTGGCCCTGTTCCTCCTGGCCCTGTTCCCCTGGGCCTTATTCCCTCCAGTCCTGTTCCCCTGGGCCCATCATCCCCTGGGCCCTGCTCCCCATGGGCCTAGCTCCCCCGGGCCCTAATCCCCCTGTTCCCTGCTTCTTTTCGGTTCTGCTTCCCCTGGCCCTGCTCCCTATTACCCTGCTTTCCTGGGCCTCCTCCCCTGGGACCTGCTATCCCTGGTACTGCTCTCACTGGGCCCTTGTCCCCCTTGCCCGTTTCTTCCTGGCTATGCTCCCCTGGGCCCTGCTCCTCTTGTAACTTCTTTCGCTGGCCCTACTCCCTGTAGGCACTGTTCCCCTTAGCCCTGCTCTCCTGGGCTCTGCAGCCCCTGGTCCTCCTCTCCCTGGGCCCTGCTCTGCCCAGTCCTGCTCCTCCTGGGTGCTGCTCCTCATGGTCCTGCTCCCTTGGGCCCTACTTCCTGCAGTCCTGCTCCCCTGGACCTTTCACACCAGGCCCTGCTCTTCTGGGCCTTGATTCCCTTGGCCTTCTCCCCTGGGCTCTGCTCCCCCTGGCACTGCTCCCCCTGTCCCTTTTCTTCTGGCTCTACTCCCCCTGGCTCTTCTCCCCTGGGGCCTGCTACTCTGGGACCTGATCTCCCTGACCCTTCTCCCTTGTGTCCTGCTCTCCCTGGCCGTTATGCTTTGGGTCCTTCTCCCCCTGTGTCCTGCTCCCCTGGGACGAGCACCCCCTATGTCCTGGTTCCCCCTGCCCTGCTCCCCTGGATTGTTCTTCCTTTGGTCCTGCTTCCCCTGCGCCCTGCTCCTCCGGGCCCTGCTCTCCATGTCCTGTTCTTTTCTTGGCTCTGCTCACCAGGCCCTGCTCCCCTGGGCCCTGCTCTTCTGGGTCTTGCTTCCCTTGGCCTTCTCCCCTGGGCTCTGCTCCCCCTGGCTCTACTCCTCTAGGCCCTCCTACCCTGGGCCCTGCTCCCTCTAGTCCTGCTTTCCTGGACCTACCTCCTTCTTGGCCTTGCTTTCCGGGTCCTGTTTCCTGGGCTCTACTCCCTATGGAACTGGCCCCCCTGGCCCTCCTCTCCTAGGCCCTGCTTCCCTGTGCCCTGCTACTCCAAACTCTGCTACACCTGACTCTGCTCCCCCTGGCCCTATTCCCTGTGGGCTCTGCTCCTACTATCCCTGCTCTCCTGGTCCCTACTCCCCAGATCCTCCTGTCTTTTGGCCCTGTTCCCCTGGGCCCTATTCCCTCCAGTCCTGTTCCCCTGGGCGCTTCTTCCCCTGGGCCTTGCTCCCCATGGGCCCAACTCCCCAAGGCCCTTATCCCCCTGTTCCCTGCTTCTCCTGGGTTCTGCTTCCCCTGGCCCTGCTCCCTATTGCCCTGCTTCCCTGGGCCTCCTCCCCTGGGACCTGCTATCCCTGGTACTGCTCTCACTGGGCCCTTGTCCCCGTTTCCTTTTTCTCCCTGGCTATGCTCCCCTTTGTCCTGCTCCTCTTGTAACTTTTTTCCCTGGCCTTACTCCCTGTAGGCACTTTTTCCCGTAGCCCTGCTCTCCTGGGCTCTGCATCCTCTGGTCCTCCTCTCCCTGGGCCCTGCTCTGCCCAGTCCTGCTCCTCCTGGGTGCTGCTCCTCCTGGTCCTGCTCCCTTGGGCCCTACTTCCCGCAGGCCTGCTCCCCTGGGCCCTGCACACCAGGCCCTGCTCCCCTGGGCCATACTTTTCAGGGCCATGCTTCCCTTGGCCTTCTCCCGTGGGCTCTGCTCCCCCTGGCTCTGATCCTCTAGGCCCTCCTACCCTGGGCCCTGCTCCCTCTGCTCCTGCTTTCCTGTACATACCACCCCTAGGCCTTGCTCCCCGGGTCCTGCTTCCTGGGCTCTACTCCCTATGGAACGGCCACCCTGGCCCTCCTCTCCTAGGCTCTGCTTCCCTGTGCCCTGCTACTCCAAACTCTGCTACCCCTGACTCTGCTCCCCCTGGCCCTACTCCCTATGGGATCTGCTCCCGCTAGACCATGCACCTGAGCCATGCACCTCCAACGGCTGCTCCCCATGGGACCTGCTCCCCTGGGCCTGAAGTCCGGGGCTCTGCACCCCCAGGTACTTCTCTCCCTGGGCCCTTATACCCTTGGCCCTTTTCCTCCTGGCCCCAGTCCCCATGGCCATCTCCCCCGGGCCATGCTCTCTCTAATACTGTTTCCCATTGGCCCTACTGCCTCTGGCTCTCCTCCCTGTTTGCTCTGCACTCCCTAGCCCTGCTCTCCTGGGACCTGCTCCCCTTGGTCCTCCTCTTCCTGAACCCTGATCCACCTGGCCCTGGTTCTGCTCCCCTGGGCCCTACTCCCTCCAGTCCTGCTCCCCAGGGCCCTGCTCCCCCTGGTTATTCCCCTCCTGGGCCTTGGTCAACCTGGAACCCGCTCCCACTTCGCCTGCTCCATTGGGCCCTGCACCCCTTGTGTCCTCCTTCCTCTGGCCCTGCTCCACATGGGACATTTCGCCCTGGCCCTGCTCCACATGGGTCCTGTTCATCTGGTCCCTGCTTTCCCTGGGCCTGCTCCCCTGGGCCATACTCCTCCTTGGCTCTGCTCCCCTGTGCCCTATTCCCCCTGGGACCTTCCCACTTGGGCCCTGCTCCCCCTGGTATTGCTCCCCATGGGCTCTGCTCCCCTGGACCCTTCTTCCCCTGTTCTCTGCTTCTCCTGGGCCCTGATCCCCCTAGCCATGCTCCTCCTTGCCCTATTCCCCCTGGCTTTGCACCTCTGGGTTCTACTCCCCTGAGCTGTACTCCTCTGTGCCCCTGCTTCCTCTGGTCCTGATTTCCTAAGTGACTGCTCTCCCTTGTATTGGGCCCTTGTCCCCCTGGCCCTAATACCCTGCTTCTGCTCTCCTTGTGGCCTGCTCCACTTGGTGCTGATAACCATGGCCCTGCTCCCCATGGGGGTTGCTCCTCCTGGACCTATCCCCTGGCCCTGCAACTCCTGGCCCTGCTCCCCTGGGCCCTGCTCCTCCTCAGCCCTGCTTCCCCTGGCCCTGCTTCCCTTGACCCTGCTCCTTCTGGGCCCTGCTCCCCTGAGCCCTGCTCCCCCTGGGTCCTGCTCTCCATGGGTTCTGCTCCCCATGGTCTTGCCCCACATGGTCCGTGATACCCTGGACCCTATTCTCCCTGATTTCTGATTCTGCTGGGCCCTGCTCCTCCTGTTCCTGCTTCCCCTGGCCCCATTCCCTCTGGCCCTGCTCCCCCTGGGCCCTGTTTTTCCTGTGCCCTGTTCCCCATAGGCCCTTCTCCCCCTGGATCCTGCTCCCCCTGGTCCTGTTTCCCATGAGCCCTGCTCACCTGTACCTCTCTCCCTGCCCCTACTCCCTGTGGGCTCTGCTATCCCTAGCACTCATCTACTGGGCTCTGTTAAACCTGGCCCTCCTCTCCCTGGGCCCTGCTCCCCGCTGTCCTGCTTACCCTAGGACCCTGCTGACCCTGGCCCTGCTGTCCCTCGCACTGCTTCCCCAGGGCCTGCTCCCCCGGTACCTGCTCTTCCTGGTAGTGCTCCCCCTGTTCTTGCTCCACTTGGGCCCTGCTCTTCCTGGCCGTGCTCCCATGTGCCCTGCTCCCCCTGGGCTCTGTTCCCTTGATCACTGCAACTTCTTGGCCCTGCTCCCTCTGGTCCTGTTCCCCAGACCCTGCTCTTCCTGGCCCTTCTCCACTGGGCCCTGTTCACCCCTGGACCTGCTCTCTTGGCCCTGCTCCCCTTGAATTTGCTTCCCTGGACCCTGGTACCCCTGTGTCCCACTCCCCCTGTTCCCTCCTCCCCCTGGTTCTGTTCTCCATTGTCCCTGCTACCTTGGTTTTGCTTCCCGTGCCCCAAATCCTTGTGGGATGTGCTCCCCCTAGCCATGCTCTCCTGGGCCTTTATACCCTTAGGCCTCCTTTCTATGGGGCCTGCTCCACGTGGTCCTGCTCCACCTGGGTCCTGCTTCCACTGGCCCTTATCTCGTGGGCCCTGCTCCCCCCAGTCCTGGTTCCTTTGTTCCCTACGTCCCTGGACCTGCTCTTCTTGGTCCTATTCCCCCTGGCCTGCTCCCCTGGGCCCTGATCCTCCCTGTTACTGCTCCCCTGGGCTGTGCTCCTCTGGTACTGCTAGCCCTGGGCCCTGCTCCTCCTGGCCCTGCTCCTCTAGGCCCTTCTACCCCCTGGGCTTCGCTACTCTCGAGCCCTGCTCCCCTGTCCCTGCTCCCTCAGGCCCCACTCCCTGTGGGCTCTGCTCCTACTCCCCTGCTCTCCTGGGCCCTGCTACCCAGATCCTCCTGTACTTTGGCCCTCTTCCCCCTGGCCCTGTTCCCATGGGCCCTATTGCCTCCAGTCCTGTTCCCCTGGGCACTTCTTCCCCTGGGCCCTGCTCCCCATGGGCTCAGCTCCCCCGGGCCCTTATCCCCCTGTTCCCTGCTTCTACTGGGTTCTCCTTCTCCTGGCCCTGCTCCCTATTGCCCTGCTTCCCTGGGCCTCCTCCCCTGGGACATGCTATCCCTGCTACTACTCTCACTTGGCCCTTGTCCCCGTTGCCCTTTTCTCCCTGGCGGTGCTCCCCTGGGCTGTGTTCCTCTGGTAACTTCTTTCCCTGGACCTACTCCCTGTAGGCACTTTTCCCCTTAGCCCTGCTCTCCTGGGCTCTGCAACCCCTGGTCCTCCTCTCCCTGGGCCCTGCTCTGCCCGGTCCTGTTCCTCCTGGGTGTTGCTCCTCATGGTCCTGCTCCCATGGGCCCCACTTCCCACAGTCCTGCTTTTCTGGGCCCTGCACACCAGGCCCTGCTCCCCTGGGCCCTGCTCTTCTGGGTCTTGTTTCCCTTGGCCTTCTCCCTTGGGCTCTGCTCCCCCTGGCTCTGCTCCTCTAGGCCCTCCTACGCTGGGCCCTGCTCCCTCAGGTCCTGCTTTCCTGGACCTACTTCCCTCTTGGCCTTGCTCACCCGGTCCTGTTTCCTGGGCTCTAATCCCTATGTAACTGGCCCCCCTGGCCCTCCTCTCCTAGGCCCTGCTTGCCTGTGCCCTACTACTGCAAACTCTGCTACTCCTGACTCTGCTCCCCCAGGCCCTACTCCCTATGAGCTCTGCTCCCCCTAGACCATACCCCTGAGCCATGCACCTCCAACCACTGCACCCCATGGGACCTGCTCCCCTGCACCTGAACTCCGGGGCCCTACACCCCCAGGTACTTCTCACCCTGGGCCCTTCTACCCTTGACCTTTTCCTCCTGGCCCCACTCCCCATGGCCCTGCTCCCCCGGGCCATGCTCTCCCTGATACTGTTCCCCATTGACCTTACTCCCTGTGGGCTCTGCACTCCCTAGTTTGCTGTCCTGGGCCTTGCTTTCCCTGGGCCTGCTCCCCTGGGCCATAGTCCTCCTTGGCTCTGCTCCCCTGTGCCCTATTCCCCTTGGGACCTTCCCACTTGGGCCCTGCTCCCCCTGGTATTGCTCCCCATGGGCTCTGCTCCCCCGGACCATTCTTCCCCTGTTCTCTGCTTCTCCTGGACCCTGATCCCCCTAGCCATGCTCCTCTTTGCCCTGTTCCTCCTGGCTCTGCACCTCTGGGCCCTACTCCCCTGAGCTGTGCCCTCTGTGGCCCTGCTCCCCTGGGCCATGCTCTCTCTGGTCCTGCTCACTCAGGCTGTATTACCACTGACCCTGCTCTCCTGGGCCCAGCACTATTTGGCCCTGCTCCCTCTGGTTCTGATTTTATGGGTGACTGCTCCCCCTTGCATTGGGCCCTTTTCCCCCTGGTCCTAATCCCCTGGTTCCTCTCTCCTTGTGGCCTGCTCCACTTGGTCCTGATAACCATGGCCCTGCTTTCCATGGGACTTGCTCCGTCTGGACCTAACTCCTGGCCCTGCACCCTCTGCCCTGCCCCCCTGGGCCCTGCACCTCCTCAGCCCTGCTTCCCCTGGCCCTGCTTCCCTTGACCCTGCTCCTTCTGGGCCCTGCTCCCCTGATTTCTGCTCCCCTGAGTCCTGCTCTCCGTGGGCTCTGCTTCCCATGGTCTAACCCCACATGGTCCGTAATACCCCGGACCCTATTCTCCCTGATTTCTGATTCTCCTGGGCCCTGCTCCTCCTGGCCCTGTTTTCTGGGCCCTGATCCCCACTGGGCTCACCTCTTCCTGAGTTCTGCTCCCGCTTAGCCCTGCTCGCCCTGTTCCTGCTTCCCTGGGCCCCATTCCCTCTGGCCCTGCTCACCTGGCCCTGCTTTCCTGGGCCCTATTTCCCCTGGCCATGCTCCCCTGGGCCATGCTCCTCTGGACCCTGCTCCCCTGCACCCTACTTCCCCTGAACACTTCCCCCCTGGGCCCTGCTTCGCCTGGTTTTGCTCCTTATGGGCCCCGCTCCCCTGGGCCCTTCTCCCCCTATTCCCACTTCTCTTGGGCCTTGCTCCCCCTATCCCAGCTCCCCCTTGCCTTACTTCCCCGGGGTCCGCTCTTACAGGACCTCCTCCCCCTGGTAATGCTCTCCCTGGGCCCTTTTCCGCCTGGGCAGTGCTCCCCTGATCCTTCTCCTCCTGGCTCTACTCCCTGTGGGCTCTGCACCCCTAGCCTTGCTCTCCTCATCCCTGGTCCTCTAATACTCCTCTTCCTGGACCCTGCCCCACCTGCTCCTCCTGGGCCCTGCCCACCCTGGCCCTGTCCCCTGGGCCCTACTCCCTCCAGTCCTGCTCCCCTGTACCTGCTCCCCTGACTCTGTTCCCCAGGGTCCTGCTCTCTGGGCCTGCTCCCCCTGGCACTGCTCCCCTGGGCCCTGCTCTGCTGGGCCCTTCTCCCCCTTGGGCCCTGATCCTCGTGGCACTGCTCACTGGGTCCCGCTCTCCCCTGGTCCTGCTCTTGGGGCATGCTCCCCCTGGGCCCTGTTTTCCCTGTGCCCTGCTCCCCCTAGGCCCTGCTCCCCCTGGATCCTGCTCCCCCTGGTCCTGTTCGCCATGGGCCCTGCTCACCTGTTCTGCTCTCACTGCCCCTACTTTCTGTGGGCTCTGCTATCCCTAGCACTGATCTACTGGGCTCTGCTACCCCTGGCCCTCCTCTCTCTGGGCCCTGCTACCCCCTGTCCTGCTTACCCTAGGATCCTGCTGTCCCTGGCCCTGCTGTCCCTTGCACTGCTTTCCCTGGGCCTGCTCCTCCTGGTACTGCTTCCCCTGGTCTTGCTCCCCTTGGGCCCTGCTCCTCCTGGCCCTACTTTCATGTGTCCTGCTCCCATGTGCCCTGCTCAACCTGGGCTCTGTTCTCGCTGAGCACTGCAACTTCTTGGCCCTGCTCCCCCTGGACCTGTTCCTCCTGATCCTGCTCCCCTGGGACCTGTTCCCACTGGTCCTGCTCCCCCAGACTCTGCTCCTCCTGGCCCTTCTCCACTGGGCCCTGCTCACCCCTGGACCTGCTCTCTGGGCCCTGCTCCTCTTGATTGTGCTTCCCTGGACCCTGGTTCCCCTGTGTCCCGCTCCCCCTGGTCCCTCCTCCCCCTGGTCCTGCTCTCCATTGTCCCTGCTACCCTGGTTTTGCTTCCCGTGCCCCACCTTCCTGTGGGAACTGCTCCCCCTAGCCATGCTCTCCTGGGCCTTTCTCCCCGTAAGCCTCCTTTCTATAGGGCCTGCTCCATGTGGTCCTGTTCCTCCTGGGCCCTGCTCCTACTGGCCCTTCTCTCGTGGGCCCTGCTCCCCCCAATCCTGGTTCCTTGGGCCCTATGATCCTGGACCTGCACTCCTTGGTCCTATTCCCCCAGACCTGCTCCCCTGGGCCTGATCCTTCTTGTCCCTGCTTCCCTGGGCTGTGCTCCTCTGGTACTGCTACCCCTGGGCCCTGCTCCTCCTGGCCCTGCTCTGCTAGGCCCTCTACCCCCTGGGCTCTGCTACCCTCGAACCCTGCTCCCCTGTCCCAGCTCCCTCAGGCCCCACTCCCTGTGGGCTCTGCTCCTACTAGCCCTGCTCTCCTGGGCCCTGCTCCCCAGATCCTCCTGTCCTTTGGCCCTCTTCCCCCTGGCCCTGTTCCCCTGGGTCCTATTCCCTCCAGTCCTTTTCCCCTGGGCCCTTCTTCTCCTGGGCCCTGCTCCCCATGGGCCCAGCTCCCCCGGGCCCTTATCCCCCTGTTCCCTGCTTTTCCTGCGTTCTGCTCCCCTGGCCCTGCTCCCTATTGCCCTGCTTCCCTGGGCCTCCTCCCCTGGGACCTGCTATCCCTGGTATTGCTCTCACTTTGCCCTTGTCCCCCTTGCCCTTTTCTCCCTGGCTATGCTCCCCTGGGCCCTGCTCCTCTGGTAACTTCTTTCCCTGGCCCTACTCCCTGTAGGCACTGTTCCCCTTATCCCTGCTCTCCTGGGCTCTGCACCCCCTGGTCCTCCTCTCCCTGGGCCCTGCTCTGCCCGGTTCTGCTCCTCTGGGTGTTGCTCCTCATGGTCCTGCTCCCTTGGGCCCTACTTCCCGCAGTCCTGCTCACCTGGGCCCTGCACACCAGGCCCTGCTCCCCTGGGCCCTGCTCTTCTGGGCCTTGCTTCCCTTGGCCTTCTCCCCTGGGCTCTGCTCCCCCTGGCACTGCTCCCCCCTGGCCCTTTTCTCCTGGCACTACTTTCCCTGGCTCTGCTCCCCTGGGGCCTGCTACTCTAGGACCTGATCTCCCTGGCCCTTCTCCCTCTGTGTCCTGCTCTCCCTGGCCCTTCTGCTTTGGGCCTTGCTTCCCCTGTGTCCTGCTCCCCTGGAACCAGCTCCCCTATGTCCTGCTTCCCGTGGCCCTGCTCCACTGGGTTGTTCTTCCCCTGGTCCTGCTTCCCCTGGGCCCTGCTCCTCCTGGACCTTGTCTCCTGGGTCCAGTTCTTCCCTTGGCTCTGCTCCCCCTGAGCCCTGCTCCCCCTATGCCGTGTTCCCCTGATTCTGCTTCTCTGGTCGCCTCTCCCTATGGCCCTGCTCCACCTGGCCTTTTTTCCCCTGACCCTGCTCCCCTAGGGTTTACTCCCCTTAGCCTTGCTCCCTCTGGTCTGCTCCCCCAGGCGCTGCTTCTCCTGGTTTTGCTCCCCTGGGCCTTGCTCCCCTTGGTTCTGTTCCCCTGGGCCCTGGTTTCCCTGTGCCCTGCTCCCTTCTGACCCTGCTCCCTGGCTCTTCTCCCCCTGGTTCTGCTCCCCCGTGGCCCTTTTTTCCCTGTGCCCTGCTACTCCTGGGCCCTGCTCCCCCTGGTCCTTCTCGCCATTGGCCCTTCTACCCTGGGCCCTGCTTCCTCTAGTCCTGCTCCCTTGGGCCCTGCTCTTCCTGGCCCTGCTCCCCTGGGCCCTGCTTTCTTGGGACCTGCTTCACCTGGCCCTGCTTCCCTGGTCTCTTCTCCCCCTGGCCCTGCTCCCCCTGGCCCTTTTATCCTGGCTCTGCTCAATGGGCCCTCCTCCACTGGTACCTTCTCTTCCTGACCCTGTTCCCTTGGGCTCTGCTCCTCGTGAGTCCTGCTCCCCCAGTCTGTGCTCCCCTAGGCCCTGCTCCCCCTTGGACCTGCTCTCCCTAGTCTTGCTTCCACAGGTCCCACTCCCTCTGGCCCTGCTCTCCCTGGCCCTGCTCCTTGGGCCCTGATCCCCTGGTTCTGCTCCCCCTGGGCCCTGCTCCTCTGGTCCTGCGCCCCCTGGCCCTACTCCCTGTGCCCTCTGCTCCCTCTAGCCCTGATCTCCTGGGGCCTGCTCCTCCTGGTCCTCCTCTCCCTGGGCCCTGCTCCCCCGTACCCTGCTCCCCCAGGCCCTGCTCCCCGGGGCCGTACTCCCCCCAGTCCTATTCCCCTGGGCCCTGCTTCTGCTGGTTCTGCTCCTCCTGGGCCCTGTTCCCCTGGGCCCTGCTCCCCCTGGGCCCTGCTCCCCCTGGGCCATGATCCTCCTGGGTCCTGCTCCCCCTAGTTTTGCTTCGCTGGACCCTGCTTCCCCTGGCCCTCTTCCCCAGACACTGCTCCCCAGGCCCTACTTCCCCAGGCCCTCTCCCCCAGTCCCTGCTCCCCCATGGCCCTGCTTCCCCAGGCCCTGCTCCCCCTAGACCTATTCACCTTGGGCTCTGCTCCCTCTGGGTCAAGCTCCTCCTAGGACCTTCTCCCCTTGGTCCTGATCCCTGCTCCTAACTCCCCCTGGAACTGCTTGTCTGCACCTCATTCCCTTGGCCCTCCTCCCCCTGGCCCTGTTCCCCTTGAACCTGCTCCCCTGTACCCTGCTCCCTCTGGTCCTGTTTTCCTGGCCCTGCTCCCTATGGGCCCTGCTCCCTATGGGCCCTGCTCCCCATGGGCCATAAGCTTACTGGCCCTAATCCCTGGCCATGCTCCCCCTGGCTCTACTCACCTGGGCCCTGCTCTCTTGGGTCCTGCTTCCCCTGGCCCTGCTCCCCTGGGATATAGTTCCCCTGGGCCCATCTCCCCCTGGACCCTGCTCCCCCTTGTTTGCTCCCCATGGGCCCTGCTCCCCTGGGCCCTGCACCATTTGTGTCCTGCTTCCGTTGGCTGCTCCCCATGGGCCCTTAGCCCTGGAACTTCTCCCCATGGGCCCTGCTCTTCTGGTCCCTGCTTTCCTTGCGCCTGCTCTCCTGGGCTATACTCCTCCTTGACTCTGCTCCCCTTGCCCTATTTCCCCTGGGACCTTCCCACTTGGGCCCTGCTCCCCCTGGTATTGCTCCCCATGGGCTCTGCTCTCCCTGACCCTTTTTCCCCTGTTCTCTCTTCTCCTGGACCCTGATCCCCCTAGCCATGATCCTCCTTGCCCTGTTCCCCCTGGCTCTGCACCTCTGGGGCCTACTCCCCTGAGCTGTGCTCCTCTGTGGCCCTGCTCCCCTGGGCCATGCTCCCCCTGGTCCTGCTCACTCAGGCTGTATTCCCCCTGACCCTGCTCCCCTGGGCCCAGCTCTATTTGGCCCTGCTCCGTCTGGTCCTGATTTCTTGTGTGACTGTTCCCCCTTACATTGGGCCCTTCTCCACCTGGCCTTAATCCCCTGGTTCTGCTCTCCTTGTGGCCTGCTCCAATTGGTCCTGATAACCATGGCCTTGCTCTCCATGGGGCTTGCACCTCCTGGACTTAACCCCTGGCCCTGAACACCATGGCCCTGCTCCCCTTTGCCCTGCTCCTCCTCAGCCCTGCTTCCCCTGGCCCTGCTTCCCTTGACCCTGCTCCTTTTGGGCCCTGCTCCCCTGAGCCCTGCTACCCCTGTGTCCTGCTCTCTGTGAGCTCTGATCCCCATGGTCTTGCCCCAAATGGTCCGTAATACCCCGGACCCTATTCTCCCTGATTTCTGATTCTCCTGGGCCCTGCTCCACTTGGCCCTGCTTTCCTGGGTCCTGCTCCCAACTGGGCTCACCTCTTCCTGAGTCCTGCTCCCGCTTAGCCCTGCTCGCCCTGTTCCTGCTTCCCCGGGCCCCATGCCTCTGGCCCTGCTCACCTGGCCCTGCTTTCCTGGGCCCAACTTCGCCTGGCCCTGCTCCCCTGGGCCATGCTCCTCTGCACCCTACTTCCCCTGGACCCTTCACCCCTGGGCCCTGCTCCACCTCATCTTGCTCTGCATGGGCCCTTATCCCCTGGGCCCTTCTCGCCCTGTTCCCTGATTCTCTTGGGTCTTGCTCCAGCTATCCCAGCTCCCCCTTGCCCTAATTCCCCGGGACCAGCTCCTGCAGGACCTGCTCCCCCTGGTAATGCTCTCCCTGGGCCCTTTTCCGCCTGGGCCCTGTTCCCCTGGCCCATCTCCTCCTGGATCTACTCCCTGTGGGCTCTGCACACCTAGCCTTGCTCTCCTTATCCCTGGTCCTCTAATACTCCTCTCCCTGGAACCTGCCCCACCTGCTCCTCTTGGGCCCTGCCCACCCTGGCTCTGTCCCCTGGGCCCTACTCCCTCCAGTCCTGCTCCCCTGTTCCTGCTCCCCTGACTCTGTTCCTCAGGGCCCTACTCTCTGTGCCTGCTCCCTCTGGCCCTGCTCCCCTGGGCCCTGTTCTCCTGGGCCCTGCCCCCCCTGGGCCCTTTTCCTCCTGGCCCTGCTCTGCTGGGCCCTTCTCCCCCTTGGGCCCTGCTCCTCATGGCACTGCTCACTGAGTCCGGCTCTTCCCTGGTCCTGCTCTTGGGCTCTGCTCCCCCTAGGCCCTGTTTTCCCTGTGCCCTGCTCCCCCTAGGCCCTGCTCCCCCTGGTCCTGTTCCCCATGGGCCCTGCTCACCTGTACTGCTCTCCCTGCCCCTACTCTCTGTGGGCTCTGCTATCCCTAGCACTGATCTACTGGGTTCTGCTACCCCTGGACCTCCTCTCCCTGAACCCAGCTCCCCCCTGTCCTGCTTACCCTAGGACCCTGCTGTCCCTGGCCCTGCTGTCCCTCGCACTGCTTCCCCGGGGCCTGCTCCCCCGGTACCTGCTCCTCCTGGTACTGCTCAACCTAAAACCTGCTCCTCCTGGCCCTGCTCCCATGTGCCCTGCTCCCATGTGCCCTACTCCAATGTGCCCTACTCCCCCTGGGCTCTGTTTCCCCTGAGCACTGCAACTTCTTGGCCCTGCTCTCCCTGGTCCTGCTTCCTTGGGCCCCGCTCCCCCTGGCCCTGCTCCCTCTGGTCCTGCTCCCCCAGATCCTGCTCCTCCTGGCCGTTCTTCACTGGGCCCTGCTCACTCCTGGACCTGCTCTCTGGGCCCTGCTTCCCCTGATTTGCTTCCATGGACCCTGGTTCCTTTGTGCCCCGCTCTCCCTGGTCCCTCCTCCCCCTGGTCCTGCTCTCCATTGTCCCTGCTACCCTGGTTTTGCTTCCCGTGCCCCAACTCCCTGTGGGATCTGCTCTTCCTAGCCATGCTCTCCTGGGCCTTTCTCCCTGTAGGCCTCCTTTCTATGGGGCCTGCTCCACGTGGTCCTGCTCCTTCTGGGCCCAGCTCCCACTGGCCCTTCTCCCCTGGGCCCTGCTCCCCCCAGGCCTGGTTCCTAGGGCCCTACGACCCTGGACCTGCTCTCCTTGGTCCTATACCCCCTGGCATGCTCCCCTGGGACATGACCCTCCCTGTCCCTGGTCCCCTGGGCTGTGCTCCTCTGGACCTGCTACCCCTGGGCTCTGCTCCTACTACCCCTGCTCTCCTGGGCACTGCTCCCCAGAACCTCCTGTCCTTTGGCCCTCTTCCCCCTGGCCCTGTTCCCCTGGGCCCTATTCCCTCCAGTCCTGTTCCCTGGGCCCTTCTTTTCCTGGGCCCTGCTCCCCATGGGCCCAGCTCCCCCGGACCCTAATCCCCCTGTTCCCTGCTTCTCCTGGGTTCTGCTTCCCCTGGCTCTGCTGCCTATTGCCCTGCTTCCCTGGGCCTCCTCCCCTGGGACCTGCTATCCCTGGTACTGCGCTCACTGGGCCCTTGTCCCCCTTGCCCTTTTCTCCCTGGCTATGCTCCCCTGGGCCTTGCTCCTCTGGTAACTTCTTTCTCTGGCCCTACTCCCTGTAGGCACTGTTCCCCTTCGCCCTGCTCTCCTGGGCTCTGCACCCCTGGTCCTCATATCCCTGGGCCCTGCTCTGCCCGGTCAGGCTCCACCTGGGTGCTGCTCCTCATGGTCATGCTCCCTTGAGCCCTACCTGCCGCAGTCCTGCAACACTGGGCTCTGCACACCAGGCCCTGCTCCCCAGGGCCTTGCTCTTCTGGGCCTTGCTTCCCTTGGCCTTCTCCCCTGGGCTCTGCTCCCCCTGGCTCTGCTCCTCTAGGCTCTCCTACCCTGGGCCCTTCTCCCTCTTGTCCTGCTTTCCTGGAACTACCGCCCCTTTGGCCTTGCTCCCCCGGTCGTGTTTCCTGGGTTCTACTCCCTATGGAACTGGCCCCCCTGGCCCTCCTCTCCTAGGCCCTGCTTCCCTGTGTCCTGCTACTCCAAACTCTGCTCCCCCTGACTCTGCTCCCCTGGCCCTACTCCCTATGGGCTCTGCTCCCCCTAGACCATACACCTGAGCCATGCACCTCCAACCGCTGCTCCCCATGGGACCTGCTCCCCTGGGCCTGAACTCCGGGGCCTTGCACCCCCATGTACTTCTCTCCCTGGGCCCTTCTACCCTTGGCCCTTTTTATCCTGGCCCTACTTTCCATGGCCCTGCTCCCCCGGGCCATGCTCTCCCTGATACTGTTCCCCATTGGCCCTACTCCCTCCAGCCCACCTCCCTGTGGGCTCTGCACTCCCTAGCCCTACTCTCCTGGGCCCTGATCCCCTTGGTCCTACTCTTCCTGGACCCTGATCCACCTGGCCCTGGTTCTGCTCCCCTGGGCCCTACTCCCTCCAGTCTTGCTCCCCAGGGCCCTGCTCCCCCTGGTTATGCCCCTCCTGGGCCTTGGTCAACCTGGAACTCGCTCCCACTCGGCCTGCTCCGCTGGGCCCTGCACCCCTTGTGTCCTGCTTCCCCTGGCCCTGCTCCCCATGGGCCCTTTCGCCCTGGCCCTTTTCCCATGGGCCCTGTTCTTCTGGTCCCTGCTTTCCCTGGGCCTGCTCCCCTGTACCATACTCCTCCTTGGCTCTGCTCCCCTGTGCCCTATTCCCCCTGGGACCTTCCCACTTGGGCCCTGCTGCCCCTGGTATTGCTACCCATGAGTTCTGCTCCCCTGGACCCTTCTTCCCCTGTTCTCTGCTTCTCCTGGGCCCTGACCCCCCTAGCCATGCTCCTCCTTGCCCTGTTACCCATGGCTCTGCACCTCTGGGCCCTATTCCCCTGAGCTGTGCTCCTCTGTGGCCCTGCTCCCCTGGGCCATGCTCACCCCTGGACCTGCTCTCTGGGCCCTGCTCCCCCTGATTTTGCTTCCCTTCCCTGGACCCAGGTTCCCCTATGCCCCGCTCCCCGTGGTCCATCCTCCCCCTGGTCTTGCTCTCCATTGTCCCTGCTACCCTGGTTTTGCTTCCCGTACCCCAACTCCCTGTGGGATCTGCTCCCCCTAGCCATGCTCTCCTGGGCCTTTCTCCCCGTAGGACTCCTTTCTATGGAGACTGCTCCACGTGGTCCTGCTCCTCCGGGGCCCTGCTGCCACTGGACCTTCTCCCCTGGGCCCTGCTCCCCCCAGTCCTGGTTCCTTGGGCCCTACCACCCTGGACCTGCTCTCCTTGATCCTATTCCCCCTGGTGTGCTCCCCTGGGCCCTGATCCACCCTGTCCCTGCTCCCCTGGGCTGTGCTCCTCTGGTACTGCTACCCCTGGGCCCTGCTCCTCCTGGCCCTGCTCCTCTAGGCCCTTCTACCCCTTGGGCTCCGCTAATCTTGAGCCCTACTCCCCTTCCCGTCTCCCTCAGGCCCGACTCGCTGTGGGCTCTTTTCTTACTAGCCCTGCTCTCCTGGGCCCTGCTCTCCAGATCCTCCTGTCCTTTGGCCCTCTTCCCCCTGGCCCTGTTCCCCTGGGCCCTATTCCCTCCAGTCCTCTTCCCCTGGGCCCTTCATCCCCTGGGCCCTGCTCTCTATGGGCACAGCTCCCCCGGGCCCTTATCCCCCTATTCCCTACTTCTCCTGGGTTCTGCTTCCCCTGGCCCTGCTCCCTATTCCCCTGCTTCCCTGGGCCTCCTCCCCTGGGACCAGCTATCGCTGGTACTGCTCTCACTGGCCCTTGTCCCCCTTGCCCTTTTCTCCCTGGCTATGCTTCCCTGGGTCCCTGGGTACTGCTCCTCTGGTAACTTCTTTTCCTGGCCCTACTCCCTGTAGGCAGTGTTCCCCTTAGCCCTGCACTCCGGGGCCCTGCACTCCCAGGTACTTCTTTCCTTGGCCCTTCTACCCTTGGCCCTTTTCCTCCTGGCCTCACTCACCATGGCCCTGCTCCCCTGGGCCATGCTCTCCCTGATACTGTTCCACATTGTCCCTACTCCCTCTGGCCCTACTCTCTCTGGGCTCTGCACTCCCTAGCCCTACTCTCCTGGGCCCTGCTCCCCTTGGTCCTCCTCTTCCTGGACCCTGATCCACCTGGCCCTGGTTCTGCTTCCCTGGGCCCTACTCCGTCCAGTCGTGCTCCCCAGGGTCCTGCTCCCCCTGGGTATGCTCCTCCTGGGCCTTGGTCAACCTGGAACCCGCTCCCACTTGGCCTGCTCCCCTGGGGCATGCACCCCTTGTGTCCTGCATCCCCTGGTCCTGCTCCCCTGAGCCCTTTCCCCCTGCCGCTGCTTCTCATGAGCCCTGCTCTTCTGGTCCCTGCTTTCCCTGGGCCTGCTCCCCTGGGCCATACGCCTCCTTGGCTCTGCTCCCCTGTTCCCTATTCCCCCTGGCACCTTCCCACTTGGGCTCCCCCTGGATCCTGCTACCCCTGGTCCTGTTCCTCATGGGCCCTGCTCACCTGTACTGCTCTCCCTGTCCCTACTCCCTGTGGGCTCCGCTAACCCTAGCACTGATCTACTGGGCTCTGCTACCCCTGGCCCTCCTCTCCCTGGGCCCTGCTCCCACCTGTCCTGCTTACCCTAGGACCCTGCTGTCCCTGGCCCTGCTGTCCCTGGCTCTGCTGTCCCTCGCACTGTTTCCCAAGGGCCTGGTCCCCCGGTACCTGCTCCTCCTGGTACTGCTCCTTCTGTTATTGCACCCCTTGGGCCCTGCTCCTCCTGGCCGTGCTCCCATGTGCCCTGCTCCCACTGGCCATGCTCCCCCTGGACCTGTTCCTTCTGATCCTGCTCCCCTGGGACCTGCTCCCTCTGGTCCTGCTCCCCGTGATTTTGCTTCCCTGGACCCTGGTTCCCCTGTGCCCCGCTCCCCCTGGTCCCTCCTCTCCCTTGTCCTGCTCTCCATTGTCCCCTGCTACCCTGGTTTTGCTTCCCGTGCCCCAACTCCCTGTGGGATCTGCTCCCCCTAGCCATGCTCTCCTGGGCCTTTCTCCCTGTAGGCCTCCTTTCTATAGGGCCTGCTCCACGTGGTCCTGCTTCTCCTGGGCCCTGTACCCACTGGCCCTTCTCCCCTGGGCCCTGCTCCCCCCAGTCCTGATTCCTTGGGCCCTACGACCCTGGAGCTGCTCTTCTTGCTCCTTTCCCCCTGGAGTGCTCCCCTGGGCCCTGATCCTCCCTGTCCCTGCTCCCCTGGGCTGTGCTCCCCTGGTACTGCTACCCCTGGCCCTGCTCTACTGGGCTCTGTACGCACTGGTTTTCCTCTCCCTGGGCCCTGCTCTGCCCGGTCCTGTTCCTCCTGGGTGCTGCTCCTCATGGTCCTGTTCCCTTGGGCCCTACTTCCCACAGTCCTGCTCCCCTGGGCCCTGCACACCAGGCCCTGCTCCCCTGGGCCCTGCTCTTCTGGGTCTTGCTTCCGTTGGCCTTCTCCCCTGGGCTCTGTCCCCCTGGCTCTGCTCCTCTAGATCCTCCTACCCTGGGCCCTGCTCCCTCTGGTCCTGCTTTCTTGGACCTACCTCCCCCTTGGCCTTGCTCACCCGGTCCTGTTACCTGGGCTCTACTCCCTATTGAACTGGCCCCCCTGGCCCTCCTCTCCTAGGCCCTGCTTCCCTGGGCCCTGCTAATCCAAACTCTGCTCCCCCTGACTCTGCTCCACCTGGCCCTACTCCCTATGGGCTCTGCGCCCCTAGACCATTCACCTGAGCCATGCACCTCCAACCGCTGCTCCCCATGGGACCTGTTCAATGGGCCTGAACTCTGGGGCCCTGCACCCCCAGGTACTTCTCTCCCTGGGCCCGTCTACCCTTGGCCCTTTTCCTCCTGGCCCCACTCCCCATGGCCCTGCAACCCGGGCCATGCTCTCCCTGACACTGTTCCCCATTGGCCCCACTACCTCTGGCCCTACTCCCTGTGGGGTCTGCACTCCCTAGCCGTGCTCTCCTGGGCCCTGCTCCCCTTGGTCCTCCTCGTCCTGGACCCTGTTCCACCTGGCCCTGGTTCTGCTCCCGTGAGCCCTACTCCCTCCATTCCTGCTACCCTGGGCCCTGCACACCTTGTGTCCTACTTCCCCTGGACCTGCTCCCCTGAGCACTTTCCTCCTGGCCCTGCTCCCCATAGGCCCTGTTCTTCTGGTCCCTGCTTCTCTTGGGCCTTGCTCCCCATATCCCAGCACCCCCTTGCCCTAATTCCCCGGGGCCCGCTCCTCCAGGACCTGTTCCCCTGGTAATGCTCTCCCTGGGCCCTTTTCCGCCTGGGCCCTGGTCGCCTGGCCCTTCTCCTCTTGGCTCTACTCCCTGTGGGTTTTACACCCCTAGCCTTCCTCTCGTCATCCCTGGTCCTCTAATACTCCTCTCCCTGGACCCTGCCCCACCTACTCCTCCTGGGCCCTGCCCACCCTGGCCCTGTCCCCTGGGTCCTACTCCCTCCAGTCCTGCTCCCCTGTTCCTGCTCCCCTGACTCTGTTCCCCAGAGCCCTGCTCTCTAAGCCTGCTCCCCTGGCCCTGCTCCCGTGGGCCTGCTCCCCTGGTACCTGCTCTTCCTGGTACTGCTCCCCCTGCTCTTGCTCCCCTTGGGACCTGCTCGTCCTGGCTTTGCTCCCATGTGCCCTGCTCCCCCTGGGCTCTGTTCCCCCAGAGCACTGCAACTTTGGGGCCCTGCTCTCCCTGGTTTGGCTTTTTGGGCCCCGCTCCCACTGGCCCTGATCCCCCTGGACCTGTTCTTCCTGATCCTGCTCCCCTGGAACCTGCTCCCTCTGCTCTTGCTCCCCCGGACCCTGCTCCTCCTGGCCCTTCTCCACTGGGCCCTGCTCACCCCTGGACCTGCTCTCCTGGGCCCTGCCCACCCTGGGCCCTTTTCCTCCTGGCCCTGCTCTGCTGGGCCCTTCTCCCCCTTGGGCCCTGCTCCTCGTGGCACTGCTCACTGGGTCCCGCTCTCCCATGGACCTGATCTTGGGCTCTGCTCCCCTGAGCCCTTTTTTCCCTGTGCCCTGCTCCCCCTAGGCCCTGCTCCCCCTGGTCCTGTTCCCCATGGGCCCTGCTCACCTGTACTGCTCTCCCTTACCCTACTCCCTGTGGGCTCTGATATCCCAAGCACTGATCTACTGGGCTCTGCTACTCCTGGCTCTCGTCTCCCTGGGCCCTGCTCCCCTCTGTCCTTCTTACCCTAGGACCCTGCTGTCCCTGGCCCTGCTGTCCCTCACACTGCTTCCCCGGGGCCTGCTCCCCCGGTACCTGCTCCTCCTGGTACTGCTCCTCCTGGCCCTGCTCCCATGTGCCCTGCTCCCCCTGGGCTCTGTTCCCTCTGAGCACTGCAACTTCTTGGCCCTGCTCTCCCTGGTCCTGCTTCCTTGGGCCCCGCTCCCACAGGCCCTGCTCCCCCTGGACCTGTTCCTCCTAATCCTGCTCCCCTGGGACCTGCTCCCTCTGGTCCTGTTCCCCCTGACTCTGCTCCTCCTGGCCCATCTCCACTGGGCCCTGCTCACCCCTGGACCTGCTCTGTGATCCATGTTCCCCCTGATTTTGCTTCCCTGGACCGTGATTCCCCTGTCCCCGTTCCCCTGGTCCCTCCTTCCCAAGGTCCTGCTCTCCATTGTCCCTACTACCCTGGTTTTGCTTCAAGTGCCCCAACTTCCTGTGGGATCTGCTCCCCCTAGCCATGCTCTCCTGGGTCTTTCTCCCCGTAGGTGTCCTTTCTATGGGGCCTGCTCCACGTGGTCCTGATCCTCCCGGGCCTTGCTCCCACTGGCCCTTCTCCCCTGGGCCTTGCTCCCCCCAGTCCTGGTTCCTTGGGCCCTACGACCCTGGACCTGCTCTCCTTGGTCCTATTCCCCTTGGCCTGCTCTCCTGAGCTCTGCTCCCCATGGTCCTACTCTTCCTGGATCCTGATCCACCTGGCCCTGGTTCTGCTCCCCTGGGCCCTACTCCCTCCAGTCCTGCTTCCCATGGCCCTGCTCCACCTGGTTATACTCCTTCTGGGCTTTGGTCAACCTGGAACCCGTTCTACTTGGCCTGCTCCTCTGGGCCCTGCACCCCTTGTGTCTTGCTTCCCCTGCCCTGCTCCCCATGGGCCCTTTCACCCTGGCCCTGCTCCCCATGGGCCCTGTTCTGGGCCCTGCTTTCCCTGGGCCTGCTCCCCTGGGCCATACTCCTCCTTGGCTCTGCTCCCCTGTGCCCTATTCCCCCTGGGACCTTCCACCTTGGGCCCTGCTCCCCCTGGTACTGCTCCCCATGGGCTCTGCTCCCCCGAACCCTTCTTCCCCTGTTCTCTGCTTCTCCTGGACCCTGATCCCCCTAGCCATGCTCCTCCTTGCCCTGTTCCCCCTGGCTCTGCACCTCTGGGCCCTACACCTCTGGGCCCTACTCCCCTGAGCTGTGCTCCTCTGTGGTCCTGCTCCCCTGGGCCATGCTCCCTTTGGTCCTGCTCACTCAGGCTGTATTCCCCCTGATCCTTCTCTCCTGATCCCAGCTCTATTTGGCCCTGCTCCCTCTGGTCCTGATTTCCTAGGTGACTGCTCCTCCTTGCATTGGGCCCTTCTTCCCCTGGCCCTAATCTCCTGGTTCTGCTCTCGTTGTGGCCTGCTCCACTTAGTCCTGATAACCATGGCCCTGCTCCCCATGGGGCTTGCTCCTCCTGGACCTAACCGCTGGCCCTGCACCCCCTGGCCCTGCTCCCCTGGGTCCTGCTCCTAATAAGCCCTGCTTCCCCTGGCCCCGCGTCCATTGACCCTGCTCCTTCTGGGCCCTGCTCCCCCGAGCCCTGCTCCCCCTGGGTCCTGCTCTCCGTGGGCTCTGCTCCCCATGATCTTGCCCAACATGGTCCGTAATACCCCGGACCCTATTCTCCCTGATTTCTGATTCTCCCGGGCCCTGCTCCTCCTGTCCCTGCTTTCCTGGGCCCTGCTCCCTACTGGGCTCACCTCTTCCTGAGTCCTGCTCCCGCTTAGCCCTGCTCGCCCTGTTCCTGCTTCCCCGGGCCCCATTCCCTCTGGTCCTGCTCACCTGGCCCTGCTTTCCTGGGCCCAACTTCCCCTGGCCCTGCTCCCTTGGGCCATGCTCCTCTGCTCCCTACTTCCCCTGTATCCTTCCCCCCTGGGCCCTGCTCCACCTGCTCTTGCTCTGCATGGGCTCTGCTCTTCTGGCTCCTTCTCCCCCTGTTCCCTGCTTCTCTTGGGGTTGCTCCCCCTCTCCCAGCTCCCCCTTGCCCTACTTCCCGGGGTCAGCTACTCCAGGACCTGCTCCCGCTGGTAATGTTCTCCCTTGGCCCTTTTCCGCGTGGGCCCTACTCCCCTGGCCCTTCTCCTCCTGGCTCTACTCCCTGTGGGCTCTGCACCCCTAGCCTTGCTCTCCTCATCGCTGGTCCTCTAATACTCCTCTCCCTGGACCCTACCCCAACTGCTCCTCCTGGGCCCTGCCCACACTGGCCCTGTCACCTGGGCCCTACTCCCTCCAGTCCTGCTCCCCTGTTCCTGCTCCCCTGACTCTGTTCACAAGGGCCCTACTCTGGGCCTACTCCCCCTGGCCCGGCTCCCCTGGACCCTGCTCTCCTAAGCCCTGCCCTCCCCTGGGCCCTTTTCCTTCTGGCCCTGCTCTGCTGGGCCCTTCTCCTCCTTGGGCCCTGCTCCTCGTGGCACTGCTCACTGGGTCCCTCTCTCCCCTGGTCCTGCTCTTGGCCTCTGCTCCCCCTGGGCCCTGTTTTCCCTGTGCCCTGCTTCCCCTAGGCCCTGCTACACCTAGATCCTGCTCCCCCTGGTCCTGTTCCCCATGGGCCCTGCTCACCTGTACTGCTCTCCCTGCTCCTACTCCCTGTGGGCTCCGCTATCCCTAGCACTGATCTACTGGGCTCTGCTACCTCTGGCCCTCCTCTCCCTGGGCCTTGCTCCCCCCTGTCCTGCTTACCCTAGGACATTGCTGTCCCTGGCCCTGCTGTCCCTCGTACTGCTTTCCCGGTACCTGCTCCTCCTGGTACTGCTCCACGTGGGACCTGCTCCCACTGGCCCTTCTCCCCTGGGCCCTGCTCCCCCCAGTCCTGGTTCCTTGGGCCCTACGACCCTGGACCTGCTCTCCTTGGTCCTATTCCCCCTGGCCTGCTCCCCTGGGCCCTGATCATCCCTGTCCCTTCTCCGCTAGGGTGTGCTCCTCTGGTATTGCTACCCCTGGGCCCTGCTCTTCCTGGCCCTGCTCCGCTAGGCCCTTCTACCCCCTGGGCTCCACTACCCTTGAGCCCTGCTCCCCTGTCCCTGCTCCCTCAGGCCCCACTCCCTGTGTGCTCTGCTCCTACTATCCCTGCTGTCCTGCAATACCCCGGACCCTATTCTCCCTGATTTCTGATTCTCCTGGGCCCTGCTCCTTTTGGCCCTGCTTTCCTGGGCCCTGTTCCTCCCTGGGCTCATCTCTTCCTGATTCCTGCTCCCACTTAGACCTGCTCGCCCTGTTCCTGCTTCTCTGGGCCCCATTACCTCTGGCCCTGCTCACCTGGCCCTGCTTTCCTCGGCCCAAATTCCCCTGGCCCTGCTCTTCTGGGCCATGCTCCTCTCCACCCTACTTCCTCTGGACCCTTCCCCCCTGGACCCTGCCCCACCTGCTCCTCCTGGGCCCTCCCCACCCTGGCCCTGTCCCCTGGGCCCTACTCCCTCCAGTCCTGCTCTTCTGTTCCAGCTCCCCTGACTCTGTTCCCCAGGGCCCTGCTCTCTGGGCCTGCTCCCCCTGGCCCTGCTCTGCAGGGAACTTTTCCTCCATTGGGCCTGCTCCTAGTGGCACTGCTCACTGGGTGCCGCTCTCCCCTGGTCCTGCTCTTGGGCACTTCTACCCCTGGGCCCTGTTTTCCCTGTGCCCTGCTCCCCTTAGGCCCTTTCCCCCTGGATCCTGCTCCCCCTGGTCCTGTTTCTCATGGGCCCTGCTCACCTGTACTGCTCTCCCTGCCCCTACTCCCTGTGGCCTCTGCTATCCCTTGCACTGATCTACTGGGCTCTGCTATCCCTGGCCCTCCTCTCCCTGGGCCCTAATGCCCCCTGTCCTGCTTACCCTAGGATCCTGCTGTCCCTGGCCCTGCTGTCCCTCGCACTGCTTCCCAGGGGCGTGCTTCCCCGGTACCTGCTCCTCCTGGTACTCTCCCCCTGGTCTTGCTTCCCTTGGGCCCTGCTCCTCCTGGCCTTTCTCCCCTGGACCAGCTCTCTGGGCCCTGCTCCCCCTTATTTTGCTTCCCTGTATCCTGGTTCCCCTGTTCCCCAATCCCCCTGGTCCCTCCACCCCCAGGTCCTGCTCTCCATTGTCCCTGCTACCCTAGTTTTGCTTCCTGTGCCCCACCTCCCTGTGGGATCTACTCCCCCTACCCATGCTCTCCTGGGCCTTTCTCCCTGTAGGCCTCCTTGAGCCATGCACCTCCACCTGAGCCATGCACCTCCAACCGCTGCTCCCCATTAGACCTGCTAGCCTGGGCCTGAATTCCCTGGCCCTGCACCCCAAGGTACTTCTCTCCCTGGGCCCTTCTACCTTTGGCCCTTTTCCTCCTGGCCCCACTCCCCATGGCCCTCTTCCCACAGACCATGCTCTCCCTGATACTGTTCCCCATTGGTCCTACTCCCTCTGTCCCTACTCCCTGTGGACTCTGAACGCCCTAGCCCCACTCTCCTGGGCCCTGCTTCCCTTGGTCCTCCTCTTCCTGGACCCTGATCCACCTGGCCCTGGTTCTGCTCCACTGGGCCCTACTCCATCCAGTCCTGCTCCCCAGGGCCCTGCTCCCCCTGTTTATGCTCCTCATGGGCCTTCTTCAACCTGGAACCCACTCACACTTGGTCTGCTCCCCTGGGCCCTGCACCCCTTTTGTACTGCTTCCCCTGACCCTGCTACCCATGGGCTTTTTTGCCCTGGCCCTGCTCCACATGGGCCCTGTTCTGGTCCCTGCTTTCCCTGGGCATGCTCTCCTGGGCCATACGCCTCCTTGGCTCTGCTCCCCTGTGCCCTATTCCCCCTGGGAACTTCCCACTTGGACCCTGCTCCCCCTGGTATTGCTCCCCATTCGCTCTGCTCCCCTGTTCTCTTCACCTGTTCTCTGCTTCTCCTAGGCCCTGATCCCCCTAGCCATGTTCCTCCTTGCCCTATTCCCCCTGGCTCTGCACCTCTGGGCCCTACTCCCCTGAGCTGTACTCCTGTGTGCCCCTGCTTCCTCTGGTCCTGATTTTCTAAGTGACTGCTCCCCCTTGTATTGGGCCCTTGTCCCCCTGGCCCTAATCCCCTGGTTCTGCTCTCCTTGTGGCCTGCTCCACTTGTTCCTGATAACCATGGCCCTGCTCCCAATGGGGCTTGCTCCTCCTGGATCTAACCCCTGGCACTGCACCCCCTGGCCCTGCTCCCCTGGGAGCTGCTTCACCTCAACCCTGCTTCCCCTGGCACTGCTTCCCCTGGGTCCTGCTCTCCGTGGGCTCTGCTCCCCATGGTCTTGCCCCACATGGTCCCTAATACCCCGGACCCTATCCTACCTGATTTCTGATTCTCCTGGGCCCTGCTCCTCCTGGCCCTGCTTTCCTGGACCCTGCTCCCCACTGGGCTCACCACTTCCTGAGTCCTGCTCCCGCTTAGCCCTGCTCGCCCTGTTCCTGCTTCCCCGGGCCCCATTCCCTCTGGCCCTGCTCACCGGGCCCTGCTTTCCTGGGCCCAACTTCCCCTGGCCCTGCTCCCCTGGGCCATGCTCCTCTGCACCCTACTTCCCCTGTACCCTTCACCCCTGGGCCCTGCTCCACCTGGTCTTGCTCCGCATGGGCCCTGCTCCCCTGGGCCCTTCTCCCCCTGTTCCATGCTTCTCTTGGGCCTTGCTCCCCGTATCCCAGCTCCCCCTTGCCCTACTTCCCCGGGGCCCGCTCCTCCAGGACCTGCTCCCCCTGGTAATGTTCTCCCTGGGCCCTTCTCACCTGGCCCTTCTCCTCCTGGCTCTACTCCCTGTGGGCTCTGCACCCCTAGCCTTGCTCTCCTCATCGCTGGTCCTCTAATACTCCTCTCCCTGGACCCTGCCCCAACTGCTCCTCTTGGGCCCTGCCCACACTGGCCCTGTGCCCTGAGCCCTACTCCCTCCAGTCCTGCTCCCCTGTTCCTGCTCCTCTGACACTGTTCCCAAGGGCCCTGCTCTGGGCCTACTCCCCCTGTCCCGGCTCCCCTGGACCCTGCTCTTCTGGGCCCTACCCTCACCTGGGCCCTTTTCCTTCTGGCCCTGCTCTGCTGGGCCCTTCTCCTCCTTGGGCCCTGCTCCTCGTGGCACTGCTCACTGGGTCCCGCTCTCCCCTGGTCCTGCTCTTGGGCTCTGCTCTTCCTGGGCCCTGTATTCCCTGTGCCCTGCTCCCCCTGGTCCTGTTCCCCATGGGCCCTTCTCACCTGTACTGCTCTCCCTGCTCCTACTCCCTGTGGGCTCTGCTATCCCTAGCACTCATCTACTGGGCTCTGCTACCTCTGGCCCTCCTCTCCCTGGGCCCTGCTCCCCCCTGTCCTGCTTACCCTAGGACCCTGCTGTCCCTGGCCCTGCTGTCCCTCGTACTGCTCCCCCGGTACCTGCTCCTCCTGGTACTGCTCCCCCTGGGACCTGCTCCTCCTGGCCCTGCTCCCATGTGCCCTGCTCCCCCTGGGCTCTGTTCCCCCTGAGCACTGCAAATTCTTGGCCCTGCTCTCCATGGTCCTGCTTCCTTGGGCCCTGCTCCCACTGGCCCTACTCACCCTGGACCTGTTCCTCCTGATCCTGCTCCCCTGGGACCTGCTCCCTCTGGTCCTGCTCCCCCGGACCCTGCTCCTCCTGGCCCTTCTCCACTGGGCCCTGCTCACCCCGGGACCTGCTCTTTGGGGCCTGCTCCCCTGATTTTGCTTCCCTGGACCCTGTTTCCCCTGTGTCCCGCTCCCCCTAGTACCTCCTCCCCCTTATCCTGTTCTCCATTGTCCCTGCTACCCTGGTTTTGCTTCCCTTGCCCCAAATCGCTGTGGGATCTGCTCCCCCTAGCCATTGTCTCCTGGGCCTTTCTCCCCGTAGGCCTCCTTTCTATGGGGCCTGCTTCATGTGGTCCTACTCCTACCGGGCCCTGCTCCCACTGGCCCTTCTCCCTGGGCCCTTCTCCCCCCAGTCCTGGTTCCTTGGGCCCTATGACCCTGGACCTGCTCTCCTTGGTCCTATTCCCCCTGGCCTGCCACCTGGGCCCTGATCCTCCCTGTCCCTGCTCCCCTGGGCTGTGCTCCTCTGGTACTGCTACCCCTGGGCCCTGCTCTTCCTGGCCCTGCTCCGCTAAACCCTTCTTTCCGCTGGGCTCCACGACCCTTGAGCCCTGCTCCCCTGTCCCTACTCCCTCAGGCGCCAGTCCCTGTGGGCTCTGCTCCTACTATCCCTGCTGTCCTGCAATACCCCGGACACTATTCTCCCTGATTTCTGATTCTCCTGGGCCCTGCTACTCCTGTCACTGCTTTCTTGGGCCCTGCTCCCCACTGGGCTCACCTCTTCCTGAGTCCTGCTCCCGCTTCTCCCTGCTCGCCCTGTTCCTGCTTCCCCGGGCCCCATTCCCTCTGGCCCTGCTCACGTGGCCCTGCTTTCCTGGCCCAACTTCCCCTGGCCCTGCTCCCCTGGGCCATGCTCCTCTGCACCCTACTTCCCCTGTACCCTTCCCTCCTGGGCCCTGCTCCACTGGTCTTGCTCCACATGGGCCCTGCTCCCCTGGGCCCTTCTCCCCCTGTTCCCTGCTTCTCATGGGCCTTGTTCCCCCTATCCCAGCTCCCCCTTGCCCTACTTCCCTGGGACCCGCTCCTCCAGGACCTGCTCCTCCTGGTACTGCTCCCCCCGGGACCTGCTCCTCTTGGTCCTGCTCCCATATGCCCTGCTCCCCCTGGGCTCTGTTCCCCCTGAGCACTGCAAATTCTTGCCCCTGCATTTCCTGGTCCTGCTTCCTTGGGCCCTGCTCCCACTGGCCCTGTTCACCCTGGACCTGTTCCTCCTGATCCTGCTCCCCTGGGACCTGCTCCCTCTGGTCCTGCTCCCCCGGACCCTGTTCCTCCTGGCCCTTCTCCACTGGGCCCTGCTCACCCCTGGACCTGCTCTCTGGGCCCTGCTCCCCCTGATTTTGCTTCCCTGGACCCTGGTTCCCCTGTGTCCCGCTCCCCCTAGTACCTCTTCCCCCTTGTCCTGTTCTCCATTTTCCCTGCTACCCTGGTTTTGCTTCCCGTGCCCCATCTCGCTGTGGGGTCTGCTCCCCCTAGCCATTGTCTCCTGGGCCTTTCTCCCCATAGGCCTCCTTTCTATGGGGCCTGCTTCATGTGGTCCTGCTCCTCCCGGGCCCTGCTCCCACTGGCCCTTCTCCCCTGGGCCCTGCTCCCCCCAGTCCTGGTTCCTTGGGCCCTACGACCCTGGACCTGCTCTCCTTGGTCCTATTCCCCCTGGCCAGCTCCCCTGGGCCCTGATCCTCCCTGTCCCTGCTCCCCTAGGCTGTGCTCCTCTGGTACTGCTACCCCTGGGCCCTGCTCTTCCTGGCCCTGCTCCGCGAGGCACTTCTACCCCCTGGGCTCCACTACCCTTGAGCCCTGCTCCCCTGTCCCTGCTCTCTCAGGCCCCACTTCCTGTGAGCTCTGATCCTACTAGCCCTGCTCTCCTGGGCCCTGCTCCCCAGATCCTCCTGTCCTTTGCCCTGTTCCCCTGGGCCCTATTCCCTCCATTCCTGTTCCCCTGGGCCCTTCATCCCCTGAGCCTTGCTCCCCATGGGCCAGGCTCCCCCGTGCCCTTATCCCCGTGTTTCCTGCTTCTCCTGGGTTCTGCTTCCCCTGGCCCTGCTCCCTATTGCCCTGCTTCCCTGGCCCTCCTCCCCTGGGACCTGCTATCTCTGGTACTGCTCTCACTGGGCCCTTGCCCCCTTTCCCTTTTCTACCTGGCTATGATCAACTGGGCCCTGCTCCTCTGGTAACTTATTTCACTGGCCCTGCTCCCTGTAGTCACTGTTCCCCTTAACCCTGCTCTCCTGGGCTCTGCACCCCCTGGTCCTCCTCTCCCTGGGCCCTGCTCTGCCCGGTCCTGCTCTTCCTGGGTGCTGCTCCTCATGGTCCTGCTCCCTTGGGCCCTAACCCCCGCAGTCCTGCTTCCCTGGGCCCTGCACACCAGGCCCTGCTCCCCTGGGCCCTGCTCTTCTGGGCCTTGCTTCCCTTGGCCTTCTCCCCTGGGCTCTGCTCCCCCTGACTCTGCTCCTCTAGGCCCTCCTACCCTGGGCCCTGCTCCCTCTGGTCCTGCTTTCCTGCAACTACCTCCCCCTTGGCCTTGCTCCCCTGGTCCTGTTTCCTGGGCTCTACTCCCTATAGAACTGGCCCCCCTTGCCCTCCTTTCCTAGGCCCTGCTTCCCTGTGCCCTGCTAGTCCAAACTCTGCTACCCCTGAGTCTGCTCCCCCTGGCCCTACTCCCAATGGGCTCTGCTCCTTCTAGTACATGCACCAGAGCCATGCACCTCCAATCGCTGCTTCCCATGGCCCTGCTTCCCCGGGCCATGCTCTCCCTGATACTGTTCCCCATTGGCCGTACTCCCTCTGGCCCTACTCCCTGTGGGCTCTGTACTCCCTAGCCCTGCTCTCCTGGGTCCTGCTCTCCTGGGTCCTGCTCTCCTGGGTCCTCCTCTTCCTGGACCCTGATCCACCTGGCCCTGGTTCTGCTCCCCTGGGCACTACTCCCTCTAGTCCTGCTCCCCAGGGGCCTGCTTCCCCTGGTTATGCCCCTCCTGGGCCTTGGTCAACCTGGAACCCGCATTCACATGGCCTGCTCCCTTGGGCCCTGTACCGCTTGTGTCCTGCTTCCGTTAGCCCTGTTCTCCATGGGCCCTTTGCCCTGGCACTTCTCCCCATGGGCCCTGCTCCTCTGGTCCCTGCTTTCCTTGCGCCTGCTCCCCTGGGCCATACTCCTCCTTGACTCTGCTCCCCTTGCCCTATTCCCCCTGGGACCTTCCCACTTGGGCCTTGCTCCCCCTGGTATTGCTCCCCATGGGCTCTGCTCTCCCTGAACCTTTTTCCCCTGTTCTCTCTTCTCCTGGACCCTGATCCCCCTAGCCATGCTCCTCCTTGCCCTGTTCCCCCTGGCTCTGCACCTCTGGGTCCTACTCCCCTGAGCTGTGCTCCTCTGTGGCCCTGCTCCCCTGGGCCATGCTCCCTCTGGTCCTGCTCACTCAGGCTGTATTCCCCCTGACCCTGCTCCCCTGAGCCCCGCTCTATTTGGCCCTGCTCCATCTGGTCCTGATTTCTTGGGTGACTGTTCCCCCTTGCATTGGGCCCTTCTCCCCCTGGCCCTAATCCCCTGGTTCTGCTCTCCTTGTGGCCTGCTCCACTTGGTCCTGATAACCATGGCCTTGCTTCCATGGGGCTTGCACCTCCTGGACTTAACCCCTGGCCCTGAACACCATGGCCCTGCTCCCCTTGGCCCTGCTCCTCCTCAGCCCTGCTTCCCCTGGCCCTGCTTCCCTTGACCCTGCTCCTTCTGGGCCCTGCTCCCTGAGCCCTGCTCCCCCTGGTTCCTGCTCTCTGTGGGCTCTGCTCCCCATGGTCTTGCCCCAAATGGTCCGTAATACCCTAGACCCTATTCTCCCTGATTTCTGATTCTCCTGGTCCCTGATCCTCCTGGCCCTGCTTTCCTGGGCCCTGCTCCCCACTAGGCTCACCTCTTCCTGAGTCCTGCTCCCGCTTAGCCCTGCTAGCCCTGTTCCTGCTTCCCCGGGCCCCATTCCCTCTGGCCCTGCTCACCTGGCCCTGCTTTCCTGGCCCTACTTCCCCTGGCCCTGCTCCCCTGGGCCATGCTCCTCTGCACCCTACTACCCCTGGACCCTTCACCCCTGGGCCCTGCTCCACCTCATCTTGCTCTGCATGGGCCCTTATCCCCCTGGGCCCTTCTCCCCTGTTCCCTGCTTCTCTTGGACCTAGCTCCAGCTATCCCAGCTCCCCCTTGCCCTACTTCCCCGGGACCAGCTCCTGCAGGACCTGCTCCCCCTACTAATGCTCTCCCTGGGCCCTTTCCACCTGCGCCCTGCTCCCCTGGCCCTTCTCCTCCTGGATCTACTCCCTGTGGGCTCTGCACCCCTAGCCTTGCTCTCCTTATCCCTGGTCCTCTAATACTCCTCTCCCTGGACACTGCCCCACCTGCTCCTCTTGGGCCCTGCCCACCCCAGCTCTATCCCCTGGGTCCTACTCCCTCCAGTGCTGCTCCCCTGTTCCTACTCCCCTGACTGTGTTCCCCAGGGCCCTGCTCTCTGTGCCTGCTCCCCCTGGCCCTGCTCCCCTGGGCCTGTTCTCCTGGGCCCTACCCGCCCTGGGCCCTTTTCCTCCTGGCCCTGCTCTGCTGGGCCCTTCTCCCCCTTGGGCCCTGCTCCTCGTGGCACTACTCACTGAGTCCAGCTCCTCCCTGGTCCTGTTCTTGAGCTCTGCTCCCCCTGGGCCCTGTTTTCCCTGTGCCCTGTTCCCCCTAGGCCCTGCTCCCCCTGGTCCTGTTCCCCATGGGCCTGCTCACCTGTACTGCTCTCCCTGCCCCTACTCTCTGTGGGCCCTGCTATCCCTAGCACTGATCTACTGGGCTCTGCTACCCCTGGACCTCCTCTACCTGGGCCCAGCTCCCCCCTGTCCTGCTTACCCTAGGACCCTGCTGTCCCTGGCCCTACTGTCCCACGCACTGCTTCCCCAAGACCTGCTACCCGGTACCTGCTCCTCCTGGTACTGCTCAACCTAAAACCTGCTCCTCCAGGCCCTGCTCCCATGTGCCCTGCTCCCATGTGCCCTAATCCCCTGGACTCTGTTTCCCCTGAGTACTGCAACTTCTTGGCCCTGCTCTCCCTGCTCCTGCTTCCTTGGGCCCCGCTCCCCCTGGCCCTGCTCCCCCTGGACCTGTTCCTCCTGATCCTGCACCCCTGCGACCTGCTCCCTCTGGTCCTGCTCCCCCAGATCCTGCTCCTCCTGGTCGTTCTTCACTGGGCCCTGCTCACCCCTGGACCTGCTATCTGGACCCTGCTTCCCCTGATTTGCTTCCATGGACCCTGGTTCCTTTGTGCCCCGCTCCCCCTGGTCCCTCCTCCTCCTGGTCCTGCTATCCATTGTCCCTGCTACCCTGGTTCTCTTCCCGTGCCCCAACTACCTTTGGGATCTGGCTCTTCCTAGCCATGCTCTCCTGGGCCTTTCTCCCCGTAGGCCTCCGTTCTATAGGGCCTGCTCCACGTGGTTCTGCTCCTTCAGGGAGAAGCTCCCACTGGCCCTTCTCCCCTGGGCCCTGCTCCCCCCAGTCCTGGTTCCTTGGGCCGTACGACTCTGGACCTGCTCTCCTTGGTCCTATACCCCCTGGCGTGCTCCCCTGAGCCCTGATCCTCCCTGTTCCTGCTCCCCTGGGCTGTGCTCCTCTAGTACTGCTACCCCTGGGCTCTGCTCCTACTACCCCTGCTCTTCTGGGCACTGCTCCCCAGAACCTCCTGTCCTTTGGCCCTCTTCCCCCTGGCCCTGTTCCCCTGGGCCCTATTCCCTCCAGTCCTGTTCCCATGGGCCCTTCTTCCCCTGGGCCCTGCTCCCCATGGGCCCAGCTCCCCGGGCCCTAATCCCCCTGTTCCCTGCTTCTCCTGGTTTCTGCTTCCCCTGGCTCTGCTGCCTATTGCCCTGCTTCCCTGGGCCTCCACGCCTAGGACCTGCTATCCCTGGTACTGCTCTCACTGGGCCCTTGTCCCCCTTGCCCTTTTCTCCCTGGATATGCTCCCCTGGGCCTTGCTCCTCTGGTAACTTCTTTCCCTGGCCCTACTCCCTGTAGGCACTGTTCCCCTTAGCCCTGGTCTCGTGGGCTCTGCACCCTCTGGTCCTCCTCTCCCTGGGCCCTGCTCTGCCCGGTCAGGCTCCACCTGGGTGCTGCTCCTCATGGTCCTGCTCCCTTGAGCCCTACTTCCCGCAGTCCTGAAACCCTGGGCCCTGCACCCAGGCCCTGCTCCCCTGGGCCCTGCTCTTCTGGGCCTTGATTCCCTTGGCCTTCTCCCCTGGGCTCTGCTCCCCCTGGCTCTGCTCCTCTAGGCCCTCCTATTCTGGGCCCTGCTCCCTCTGGTCCTGCTTTCCTGGACTACCGCCCCTTTGACCTTGCTCCCCCGGTCCTGTTTCCTGGGCTCTACTCCCTATGGAACTGGCCCCACTGGCCCTCCTCTCCTAGGCCCTGCTTCCCTGTGCCCTGCTACTCCAAACTCTGCTACCCCTGACTCTGCTCCCCCTGGCCATACTCCCTATGGGCTCTGCTCTCCCTAGACCATGCCCCTGAGCCATGCACCTCCAACCGCTGCTCTCCATGGGACCTGCTCCCCTGGTCCTGAACTCCGGGGCCCTGCACCCCCATGTACTTCTCTCCCTGGGTCCTTCTACCTTGGCCCTTTTTATCCTGGCCCTGCTTTCCATGGCCCTGCTCCCCCGGGCCATGCTCTCCCTGATACTGTTCCCCATTGGACCTACTCTCTCCGGCCCTCCTCCCTGTGGGCTCTGCACTCCCTAGCCCTACTCTCCTGGGCCCTGCTCCCCTTGGTCCTCCTCTTCCTGGACCCTGATCCACCTGGCCCTGGTTCTGCTCCCCTGGGCCCTACTCCCTCCAGTCTTGCTGCCCAGGGCCCTGCTCCCCCTGGTTATGCCCCTCCTGGGCCTTGGTCAACCTGGAACTCGCTCCCACTTGGCTGCTCCCCTGAGCCCTGCACCCCTTGTGTCCTGCTTCCCCTGGCCCTGCTCCCCATGGGCCCTGTTCTTCTGGTCCCTGCTTTCCCTGGGCCTGCTCCCCCTGGACCATACTCCTCCTTGGCTGTGCTCCCCCTGTGCCCTATTCCCCCTGGGACCTTCCCACTTGGGCCCTGCTGCCCCTGGTATTGCTCCCCATGGGTTCTGCTCCCTGGACCCTTCTTACCCTGTTCTCTGCTTCTCCTGGGCCCTGACCCCCCTAGCCATGCTCCTCCTTGCCCTGTTCCCCCTGGCTCTGCACCTCTGGGCCCTACTCCCCTGATCTGTGCTCCTCTGTGCCCTGCTCCCCTGGGCCATGCTCCCTCTGGTCCTGCTCACTCAGGCTGTATTCCCCCCGACTCTGCTCCCCTGTGCCCTGCTCTATTTGGCCCTGCTCCCTCTTGTCCTGATTTCCTAGGTGACTGCTCCCCCTGCATTGGGCCCTTCTCCCCCTGGCCCCTAAACCCCTGGTTCTGCTCTCCTTGTGTCCTGCTCCACTTGGTCCTGATAGCCATGGCCGTGCTCCCCAACTGGCTTGCTCCTCCTGGACCTAACCCCTGGCCCTGAAGCCCCTGGCCGCGCTCCCCTGGGCCCTGCTCCTCCTCAGCCCTGCTTCCCCTGGCCCTGGTTCCCTTGACCTTGCTCCTTCTGGGCCCTGCTCCCCTGAGCACTGCTCCCCCTGGGTCCTGCTCTCCGTGGGCTCTGTTCCCCATGGTCTTGCCCCAAATGGTCCGTAATACCCCGAACCCTATTCTCCCTGATTCTGATTCTCCTGGGCCCTGCTTCGCACTGGGCTCACCTCTTCCTGAGTCCTGCTCCCGCTTAGCCCTGCTGGCCCTGTTCCTCCTTCCCCGGCCGCATTCCCTCAGGCCCTGCTCACCAGGCCCTGCTTTCATGGGCCCAACTTCTCCTGGCCTTGCTCCCATGGGCCATGCTCCTCTGCTCCCTACTTCCCCCTGTACCCTTCCCCCTGGGGCCTGCTCCACCTCATCTTGCTCTGCATGGGCCCTGCTCTTCTGGGCCCTTCTCCCCCTGTTCCCTGCTTCTCTTGGGGTTGCTCCCCCTATCCCAGCTCCCCTTGCCCTACTTCCCCGTGGACGGCTCCACCAGAACCTGCTCCCCCTGGTAATGTTCTCCCTTGGCCCTTTTCCGCCTAGGCCCTGCTCCCCTGGCCCTTCTCCTCCTGGCTCTACTCCCTGTGGGCTCTGCACCCCTAGCATTGCTCTCCTCATCCCGGGTCCTCTAATACTCCTCTCCCTGGACCCTGCCCCACCTGCTCCTCCTGAGCCCTGCCCACCCTGGCCCTGTCCCTGAGTCCTACTCCCACCAGTCCTGCTCCCCTGTTCCTGCTCCCCTGACTCTGTTCCCCAGGGCCTTGCTCTCTGGGCCTGCTCCTTCTGCCCCCTGCTCCCCTGTGCCCTGCTCTCTGGCCCTGCCTTCCCTGGGCCCTTTTTCTCTTGGCCCTGCTCTGCTGGGCCCTTCTCTCCCTTGGGCCCTGGTCCTCGTGTCACAGCTCACTGGGTCCCGCTCTCCCCTGGTCCTGCTCATGGGCTCTGCTCCCCCTGGGACCTGTTTTCCCTGTGCCCTGCTTCCCCTAGGACCCGCTCCCCCTGGATCCTGCTCGCGCTTGTCCTGTTCCTCATGGGCCCTGCTCACCTGTACTGCTCGCCCTGCCCCTACTCCCTGTGGGCTCTGCTATCCCTAGCACTGATCTACTGTGCTCTGCTACCCCTGGTCCTCCTCTCCCTGGGCCCTGCTCCCCGCTGTCCTGCTTACCCTAGGACCCTGCTGTCCCTGGCCCTGCTGTCCCTCGCACTGCTTCCCGGGGCCTGCTCCCCCGGTACCTGCTCCTCCTGGTACTGCTCCCCCTGGGACCTGCTCCTCCTGGCCCTGCTCCCATGTGCCCTGCTCCCCCTGGGCTCTGTTCCCCTTGAGCACCTGCAACTTCTTGGCCTGCTCTCCCTGGTCCTGCTTCCTTGGCCCTGCTCCCACTGGCCTGCTCCCCTGGACCTGTTCCTCCTGATCCTTCTCCCCTGGGTCCTGCTCCCTCTGGTCCTGTTCCTCCGGACCCTGCTCCTCCTGGCCCTTCTCCACTAGGCCCTGCTCTCCCCTGGACCTGCTCTCTGGGCCCTGCTTTCCCTATTTTTTCATCCCTGCACCCTATTTCCCCTGTGTCCCGCTCCCCCTGGTCCCTCATTCCCCTGGTCCTGCTCTCCATTGTTCCTGCTACCCTGGTTTTGCTTCCCATGCCCCAACTCCCTGTGGGATCTGCTCCCTCTAGCCATGCTCTCCTGGGCCTTTCTCCCCGTAGGCCTCCTTTCTATGGGGCCTGCTCCACGTTGTCCTGCTCTTTCCGGCCGTGCTCCCACTGGCCCTTCTCCCCTGGGCCCTGCTCCTCCTAGTCCTGGTTCCTTGGGCCCTTCGACCCTGGACCTTCTCTCCTGGGTCCTATTCCCCTTGGCCTGCTTACCTGGGCCCTGTTCCTCCCTGTCCCTGCTCCCCTGGGCTGTGCTCCTCTGGTACTGCTACCCCTGGGCCCTGCTCCTCCTGGCCCTGCTCCGCTAGGCCCTTCTACTCCCTGGGCTCCGCGACCCTTGAGCCCTGCTCCCCTGTCCCTACTCCCTCAGGCGCCAGTCCCTGTGGGCTCTGCTCCTACTATCCCTACTGTTCTGCCATACCCCGGACCCTATTCTCCCTGATTTCTGATTCTCCTGGGCCCTGCTCCTTTTGGCCCTGCTTTCCTGGGCCCTGCTCCCACTGGGCTCACCTCTTCCTGAGTCCTGCTCCCGCTTAACCCTGCTCGCCCTTTTCCTGCTTCTCCGGGCCCCATTACCTCTGGCCCTCCTCACCTGGCCCTGCTTTCCTCGGCCAACTTTCCCTGGCCCTGCTCTTCTGGGCCATGCTCCTCTCCACCCTACTTCCTCTGGACCCTTCCCCCCTGGACCCTGCCCCACCTGCTCCTCCTGGGCCCTGCCCACCCTGGGCAATGTCCCCTGGTCCCTACTCCCCCAAGTCCTGCTCCCCTGTTCCTGCTCCCCTGACTCTGTTCCCCAGGGCCATGCTCTCTGGGTCTTCTCCCCCTGGCCCTGCTCCCCTGGCACTGCTCCCCTGGGCCATGCTCTCCTGAGCCCTGCCCTCCCTGGGCTCTTTACCTCCTGGCCCTGCTCTGCTGGGCCCTTCTGCTTGTTGGGCCCGGATCCTCGAGGCTCTGCTCACTGGGTCCCGCTCTCCCCTATTCCTGCTCTTGGGCTCTGCTCCCCCTGGGCTTTGTTTTCCCTGTGCCCTGCTCCCCCAAGGCCCTGCTCCCGCTGGTCCTGTTCCCCATGGGCCCTGCTCACCTGTACTGCTCTCCCTGCCCCTACTCCCTGTGGGCTCTGCTATCCCTAGCACAGATCTTCTGGGCTCTGCTAACCCTGGTCCTCCTCTCCCTGGGCCCTGCTCCCCCCTGTCCTGCTTACCCTAGGACCCTGCTGTCCCTGGCCCTGCTGTCCCTCGCACTGCTTCCCCGGGGCCTGCTCCCCGGGACGTGCTCCTCCTGGTACTGCTCCCCCTCCTCTTACTCCCCTTGGGACCTGCTCCTCTTGGCCCTGCTCACATGTGCCCTGCTCCCATGTGCCCTGCTCCCCCTGGGCTCTGTTTCCCCTGAGCACTGCAACATATTCGCCCTGCTCTCCCTGGTCCTGCTTCCTTGGGCCCCGCTCCCCATTGGTCCTGCTCCCCAGACCCTTCTCCTTCTGGCCCTGGCCCTTCTCCACTGGGCCCTGCTCACCCCTGGACCTGCTCTCTGGGCCCTGCTTCCCCTGATTTTGCTTCCCTGGACCCTGGTTCCCCTGTGCCCCGCTACCCCTGGTCCCTCCTCCCCCTGGTCCTGCTCTCCATTTTTCCTGCTACCCTGGTTTTGCTTCCGGTGCCCCAACTCCCTGTGGGATCTGCTCCCCCTAGCCATGCTCTCCTGGGCCTTTCTCCCCATAGGCCTCCTTTCTATGGGGCCTGCTCCACGTGGTCCTGCTTCTCCAGGGCCCTGCTCCCCCCAGTCCTGGTTCCTTGTGCCCTACGACCCGGGACCTGCTCTCCTTGGTCCTATTCCCGCTGGCCTGCTCCCCTGGGCCCTGAGCCTCCCTGTCCCTGCTCCCCTGAAATGTGCTCTTCTAGTACTGCTACCCCTGGGCTCTGCTCCTACTAGCCCTGCACTCCTGGGCCCTGCTCCCCAGATCCTCCTGTACTTTGGCCCTCTTCCCCCTGGCCCTGTTCCCCTGGGCCTTATTCCCTCCAGTCCTGTTCCCGGGGCCCTTCTCCCCCTGGGCCCTGCTCCCCATCGGCCCAGCTCCCCCGGCCCTAATCCCCCTGTTCCCTGCTTCTACTGTGTTCTGCTTCCCCTGGCCCAGCTCCCTACTGCCCTGCTTCCCTGGGCCTCCTCCCCTGAGACCTGCTATCCCTGCTACTACTCTCACTGGGCCCTTGTCCCCCTTGCCTTTTTCTCCCTGGCTATGCTCCCCTGGGCCCTGCTCCTCTTGTAAGTTCTTTCCCTGGCCCTACTCCCTGTAGGCACTGTTCCCCTTAGCCCTGCTCTCCTGGGCTCTGCACCCCCTGGTCCTCCTCTCCCTGGACCCTGCTCTGCCCGGTCCTGCTCCTCCTGGGTGTTGCTCCTCATGGTCCTGCTCCTTTGGGCCCTACCTCCAGCAGTCCTGCTCCCCTGGGCCCTGCACACCAGGCCCTGCTCCCCTGGGCCCTGCTCTTCTGGGCCTTGATTCCCTTGGCCTTCTCCCCTGGGCCCTGATCCCCCTGGCACTGCTCCCCCTGGCCCTTTTCTTCTGGCTCTACTCCCCCTGGCTCTGCTCCCCTGGGGCCTGATACTCTGAGACCTGATCTCCCTGGCCCTTCACTCTTGTGTCCTGCTCTCCCTGGCCGTTATGCTTTGGGTCCTGCTCCCCCTGTGTCCTGCTCCCCTGGGACCAGCTCTCCCTATGTCCTGGTTACCCCTGCCCGGGTCCCCGGGATTGTTCTTTTTTTGGTCCTGCTTCCCCTGGGCTCTGCTCCTCCTGGCCCTGCTCTCCTAGGTCCTGTTCTTCCCTTGGCTCTGCTGCCCCTGAGCCCTGCTCCCTCTATGCCCTGCTACCCTTGTTCTGCTTCCCTGGTCGCCTCTCCCTATGGCCATGCTCCACCTGGCCTTTTTTCCCCTGACCCTGCTTTCCTGGGCTTTGCTCCCCTTAGCCTTGCTCCCTTTGGTCTGTTCCCCAGGCACTGCTTCTCCTGGTTTTGCTCCCCTGGGCCCTGTTGCCCCCTGGGCCCTGCTCTCCTTGGTCTTAATCCCCCTGGCCTGCGGCCCTGGACCCTGATCCTCCCTGTCCCCGCTCCCCTGGCCTGTGCTCCTCCAGTATTTCTACACCTTGGCCATGCTCCTCCTGGCCATGCTCCGCTAGGCCCTTCTATCCCCTGGGCTCCGCTACCCTTGAGCCCTGCTCCCCTGTCCTAATCCCTCACGCCCCACTACCTTTGGGCTCTGCTCCTAATAGCCCTGCTCTCCTGGGCCCTGCTCCCCAGATCCTCCTGTCCTTTGGCCCTGTTCCCCTGGGCACTATTCCCTCCAGTCCTATTCCACTTGGCCCTTCTTCCCCTGGGCCCTGCTCCCCATGGGCCCAGGTTCCCCGAGCCCTTATCCCCTTGTTCTCTGCTTCTCCTGGGTTCTGCTTCCCCTGGCCCTGCTCCCTATTGCCCTGCTTCCCTGGGCCTCCTCCTCTGGGACCTGCTATCCCTGGTACTGCTCTCACTGGGCCCTTGTCCCCCTTGCCCTTTTCTCCCTGGCTATGTTCCCCTCAACCCTACTCCTCTGGTAACTTCTTTCCCTGGCCCTACTCCCTGTAGGCACTGTTGCCATTAGCCCTGCTCTCCTGGGCTGTGCACCCCTGGTCCTCGTCTACCGGGCAGGGCAATAGGGAACAGGGTCAGGGGAAGCTGAACCCAGGAAAAGCAGGGAACAGGGAGATTAGGGCCTGGGGGAGCTGGGCCCATGGGGAGCAGGGCCCAGGGGAAGAAGGGCCCAGGGAAACAGGACTGGAGGGAATAGGGCCCAAGGGAACAGGGCCACGGTGAACAGGGCCAAAGGATAGGAGGATCTGGGGAGCAGGGTCCAGGAGAGCAGGGCTAGTATGAGCAGACCCCACAGGGAGTGTGGACTGAGGGAGCAGGGACAGGGAAGCAGGGCTCAAGGGAAGCAGAGCCCAGGGAGTAGAAGGGCCTAGCAGAGCAGGGAGGGGAGGAACAGGGCCCAGCGGTAGCAGTACCAGAGGAGCACAGCCCAGGGGAGCAGGGACAGGGAGGATCAGGGCCCAGGGGAGCAGGCCAGGGGGAATAGGACCAAGGAGAGCAGGTCCATGGTCGTAGGACCAAGGAAACAGGACTGGGTGGAGCAGGGACCAGGGGAGAAAGGCCAGTAGGAGCAGGGCCCGGGAGGAGCAGGACCACGTGGAGCAGGCCCTATAGAAAGAGGCCTATGGGGAGAAAGGCCCAGGAGAGCATGCCTGGGGGAGCAGAAACCACAGGGAGTAGGGGCACGGGAAGCAAAACCAGGGTAGCAGGGACAATGGAGAGCAGGACCAGGGGGAGGAGGGACCAGGGGGAGCGGTGCACAGGGGAAACAGGGTCCAGGGAAGCAAAATCAGGGGGAGCAGGGCCCAGAGAGCAGGTCCAGGGGTGAGCAGGGCCAGTCAAGAAGGGCCAGGAGGAGCAGCGTCCGGGGGAGCAGGACCAGAGGGATCAGGTCTCAGGGGAGCAGGATCAGGAGGAACAGGTCCTGGGGGAGCAGGGCCAGTAGGAGCGGGGCCCAAGGAAGCAGGACCAGGGAGAGCAGGGCCAGGAAGTTGCAGTGCTCAGGGGAACAGAGCCCAGGGGACCTGGGCAAATGGGAGCTGGGCCAGAAGGAGCAGGTCCCAGGGGGAGCAGTACTAAGAGGAGCAGGTACCGAGGAAGCTGGCTCCGGGAAAGCAGTGCAAGGGACAGCAGGGCCAGGGACAGCAGGGTCCTAGGGTAAGCAGGACAGGGGGGAGCAGGGCCCAGGGAGACGAGGGCCAGGAGTAGCAGAGCCCAGTAGATCAGTGCTAGGGATAGCAGAGCTCACAGAGAGTAGAGGCAGGGAGAGCAGTACAGGTGAGCAGGGCCCATGGGGAACAAGACCAGGGGGAGCAGGATCCAGGCCGAGCAGGGCCTATGGGGAGCAGGGCACAGGGAAAACAGGGCTCACGGGGAGCAGAGCCCAAGAGCAGGACCAGGGGAGAGCGGGACCCAGTGAGCAGTGCCACGAGGAGCAGGGCCCAATGGGGAGAAGGGCCCAGCAGAGCAGGGCCAGGAGGAAAAGGGCCCAGGGGGGGCAGGGCCCAGGAGAGCAGGGCCCAGGGGAGCAGGGCCAGGGGGAGCAGGCCCAGAGTCAGGGCCCTGGGGAAAAGAGTCAGGGGAGCAGGAACAGGGGAGCAGGACTGGAGGGAGTAGGGCCCAGGGGACAGGGCCAGGGTGGGCAGGGCACAGGAGGAGCAGGTGGGGCAGGGTCCAGGGAGAGGAGTATTAGAGGACCAGTGATGAGGAGAGCAAGGCTAGGGGTGCAGAGCCAAAAGGGAGTAGAGCCAGGAGGAGAAGGGCCAGGGGAGCAGGGCCCAGGCGGAAAAGGGCCCAGCGAGAGCATTACCAGGGGGAGCAGGTCCTGGAGGAGCGGGCCACGGGGAAGTAGGGCAAGGGGGAGCTGGGATAGGGGGAACAAGGCCCAAGAGAAGCAGGGAACAGGGGGAGAGGGCCCAGGGGAGCAGGGCCCATGCGGAGCAAGACCAAGTGGAGCAGGGCAAAGGGGGGAAGTGTCCAGAGGAAGTAGGGTGCAGAGGAGCATGGCCCAGGGGAGCAGGGCCAGGGGAAGTTGGGCCCAGGAAAGCAGGGCCAGGAGAGCAGGGCCAGAGGGAATGGGGCCCGGGGAGGCAGGAACTGGGCGAGCATGGCTAAGCGTGAGCTGGACTCAGGAAGAGGTGAGCCCAGTGGGGAGAAGGGCCCAGGAAAGCAGGGCCAGGAGGAGCAGGGCCCAGGAGAATCAGAAATCAGGGAGAATAGGGTCCAGGGTATTACGGACCATGTGGGGCAAGACCATGGGGAGCAGAGCCCATGGAGAGCAGTACCTCGGCGGAGCAGGGCCCAGAAGAAGCAGGGTCAAAGGAAGCAGGGCCAGGGGAAGCAGGGCTGAGGAGGAGCAGGGCCCAGGGGAGCAGGGCCAGGGTGTATAGGGCCAGGGGTTAGGTCCAGGAGGAGCCAGCCCCATGGGGAGCAGGGCCAGGGAAAACAGGACACAAGGGGTGCAGGTCCCAGGGGAGGAGGCCAAGTCGGAGCGGGTTCCAGGTTGACCAAGGTCCAGGAGGAGCATAACCAGGGGGAGCAGAGCCCTGGAGAGCAGGACTGGAGAGAGTAGGGCCCAGGGGAGCAGAACCAGGGCCAGGTGGATCAGGGTCCAGGAAGAGGAGGACCAAAGGGAGCAAGGCCAAGGAGAGCAGTCTAAAGAGTGCAGAGCCCACAGGAAGGAGGGCCAGAGGGAGTAGGGCCAATGGGGAACAGTATCAGTCGAGCATGGCCTGGGGGAGCAGGACCATGGGGAGTGGGGCCAGGAGGAAAAGGGCCAAGGGTAGAAGGGCCCAGGGAGAGAACTACCTGGGGTGCAGGGCCCCGGAGTTCAGGCCCAGGGGAGCAGGTCCCATTTGCAGCAGCGGTTGGAGGTGCATGGCTCAGGTGCATGGTCTAGGGGGAGTAGAGCCCTTAGGGAGTAGCGCCAGGGGGAGCAGAGTCAGGGTTAGCAGAGTTTGGAGTAGCAGGGCACAGGGAAGCAAGGCCTAGGACAGGAAGGCCAGGGGGAGCAGTTCCATAGGGAGTAGAGCCCAGGAAACAGGACCGGGGGAGCAAGGCCATAGGGAGGTATGTACAGGAAAGCAGGAGCAGAGGGAGCAGGGCCCATGGTAGGAGGGCCTAGAGGAGCAGAGCCAGGGGGAGCAGAGCCCAGGGGAGAAGGCCAAGGGAACAAGGCCCAGAAGAGCAGGGCCCAGGGGAGCAGGGCCTGGTGTGCAGGGCCCAGGGGAGCAGGACTGCGGGAAGTAGGGCCCAAGGGTGCAGGACCATGAGGAGCAGCACCCACGAGGAGCAGGACCGGGCAGAGCAGGGCCCAGGGAGAGAAGGACCAGGGAGTGCAGAACACAGGAGAGCAGGGCGAAGGGAACAGTGCCTACAGGGAGTAGGGCCAGGGAAAGAAATTACCAGAGGAGCAGGGCCCAGGGGAGCATATCCAGGGAGAAAAGGGCAAGGGGGACAAGGGCCCAGTGAGAGCAGTACCAGGGATAGAAGGTCCCAGGGGAGGAGGCCCAGGGAAGCAGGGCAATAGGGAGCAGGGCCAGGGGAAGCAGAGCCCAGGAGAAGCAGGGAACAGGGGGATAAGGGCACGGGGGAGCTGGGCCCATGGGGAGCAGGGCCCAGGGGAAGAAGGGCCAAGGGGAATAGGACTGGAGGGAATAGGGCCCAGGGGAACAGGGACAGGGGGAAGAGGGCCAAAGGACAGGAGGATCTGGGGAGCAGGGCCCAGGAGATCAGGGCTAGTAGGAGCAGAGCCCACAGGGAGTGGGGCCTGAGGCTTGTCAGGGCAGCAGGGCTCAAGGGTAGCGGAGCCCAGCTGGTAGAAGGGCCTAGCGTGGCAGGGCCAGGAGGAGCAGGGCCCAGGGTTAGCAGTACCAGAGGAGCACAGACCAGGGGACCAGGGACATGGAGGATCAGGGCCCAGGGGAGCAGGCCAGGGGAAAGAGGCCCAAGGTGAGCAGGTCCAGGGTCGTATGGCCCAAGGAACCAGGACTGGGTGGAGCAGGGCCCAGGAGAGAAGGGCCAGTGGGAGCAGGGCC
Organism: Callospermophilus lateralis; assembly: GCF_048772815.1. NCBI lineage: Eukaryota > Metazoa > Chordata > Mammalia > Rodentia > Sciuridae > Callospermophilus > Callospermophilus lateralis. Next base: position 53,451 of record NW_027515820.1, read on the forward strand.
TGGGAGGAGCAGGACCACGTGGAGCAGGCCCCATAGAAAGGAGGCCTATGGGGAGAAAGGCCCAGGAGAGCATGGCTAGGGGGAGCAGATCCCACAGGGAGTTGGGGCACGGGAAGCAAAACCAGGGTAGCAGGGACAATGGAGAGCACAACCAGGGGAAGAAGGGACCAGGGGGAGCAGGACACAGGGGAACCAGGGTCCAGGGAAGGAAAATCAGGGGAGGCAGGACCCAGATATCGGATCCAGGGGTGAGCAGGGCTCAGTGGAGAAGGGCCAGGAGAAGCATGGTCCGGGGGAGCAAGACCAGAGGGCTCAGGTCCCTGGGGAGCAGGATCAGGAGAAACAGGTCCAGGGGAGCAGGCCAGTGGGAGCAGGGACCAAGGAAGCAGGACCAGGGAGAGCAGGGCCAAGAAGTTGCAGTGCTCAAGGGGAACAGAGCCCAGGGGAGCAGGGCACATGGGAGCAGGGCCAGGAGGAGCAGGTCCCAGGGGGAGCAGTACCAGGAGGAGCAGGTACCGGGGGAGCAGGGCCCGGGGAAGCAGTGCGAGGGACAGCAGGGCCAGGGACAGCAGGGTCCTAGGGTAAGCAGGACAGCGGGGAGCAGGGCCCAGGGAGAGGAGGACCAGGGGTAGCAGAGCACAGTAGATCAGTGCTAGGGATAGCAGAGCCCACAGGGAGTAGGGGCAGGGCGAGCAGTACAGGTGAGCAGGGCCCAATAGGAACAGGACAAGGGCGAGCAGGATCCAGGGGGAGCGGGTCCTAGGGAAAGCAGGGCACAGGGAAAACAGGTCCCAGGGGGAGCAGAGCCCATGAGCAGGACCAGGGGAGAGCGGGACCCAGTGAGCTGTGCCATGAGGACCAGGGCCCAAGGGAGAGAAGGGCCCAGCAGAGCAGGGCCAAGAGAAAAAGGGCCCAGGGAAGGCAGGGCCCAGGAGAGCAGGGCACAGGGGAGCAGGGGCAGAAGGAGCAGGCCCAGAGAGCAAGGCCCTGGGGAACAGAGTCAGGGGAGCAGGAACAGGGGAGCAGGACTGGTGGGAGTAGGACTCAGGGGACAGGGCCAGGGTGGGCAGGGCTCAGGAGGAGCAGGTGGGGCAGGGTCCAGGGAGAGGAGTATTAGAGGACCCGGGATGAGGAGAGCAATGCTAGGGGTGCAGAGCCCACAGGGAGTAGAGCCAGGAGGAGAAGGGCCAGGGGAGCAGGGCCTAGGCGGAAAAGGGCCAAGGGAGAACATTACCAGGGGGAGCAGGTTCTGGTGGAGCCGTCCACGGGGAAGTAGGGCAAGGGGGAGCTGGGATAGGGGGAGCAACCCCAAGAGAAGCAGGGAACAGGGGGAGAAGGGCCCAGAAGAGCAGGGCCCATGCAGAGCAAGATGAGGTGGAGCAGGCCCCAGGGGGGAAGGGTACAGGGGAAGTAGGGAGTAGAGGAGCATGGCCCATGGGAGCAAGGCCAGGAGAAGTTGGGCCCATGAAAGCAGGGCCTGGTGAGCAGGGCCTGAGGGAATGCGGCCGGGGAAGGAGGAACAGGGCCAGCAGGGCTAAGCGGGAGCAGGACTCAGGAAGAGGTGAGCCCAGTGCGAAGCAGGGCCCAGGAGAATCAGAAATCAGGGAGAATAGGGTTCGGGGTATTACGGACCATTTGGGGCAAGACCATGGGGAACAGAGCCCACGGAGAGCAGGACCCAGGGGGAGCAGTGCTCAGGGGAGCAGGGCACAGAAGGAGCAAGGTCAAGGGAAGCAGGGCCAGGGGAAGCAGGGCTGAGGAGGAGCAGGGCCCAGGGGAGCGCGGCCAGGGGCTTCAGGGCCAGGGGTTAGGTCCAGGAGGAGCAAGCCAGTTGGGGAGCACGGCCATGGCTATCAGGACCAAGTGGAGCAGGACACAAGGAGAGCAGAACCAGGGGTTTAGGGCCAGGGGGAGAAGGGCCCAATGCAGGGGAGCAGTCACCTAGGAAATCAGGACAAGAGGGAGCAGGGCCAAATAGAGCAGGGCACAGGGGAGCAGAGTCGGGGGGAATACAGCCTGAGTGAGCAGGACCAGAGGGAGCATGGCCCAGGGGAGCATGGCCACAGAGGAGCACAGATCAGGGGAGTAGGGCCCAGAGGTGCAGAGCCAGGGGGAACAGGGCAAGGAGGAGCATGGCTAGGGGGGTCAGGGCCCAGGAGAAGCAGAGAACAGGGTAAGAAGGGTCCAGGGGAGCAGAACCCATGGGGAGCAATACCAGGGGCAGCAGGGCCCAAGTGGGAAGGTCCCAGGGGGAATAGGGCACAGGGGAGCACAGCCAAGGAGGAGTATGGTCCAGGGGGAGCAGGCCCAGGGAAAGCAGGGACCAGAAGAACAGGGCCCATGGGGAGCAGGGCCAGGGGAAGCAGGACACAAGGGGTGCAGGGCTCAGGGGAGCAGGCCAAGTGGGAGTGAGTTCCAGGTTGACCAAGGCCCAGGAGGGGCATAACCAGGGGGAGCAGGGCCCTGGGCAGCAAGACTGGAGGGAGTAGGGCCCAGGGGAGCAGAACCAGGGCCAGGTGGATCAGGGTCCAGGAAGAGGAGGACCAAGGGGAGCAGGGCCCAGGAGAGTAGGGCTAGGGAGTGCAGAGCCCACAGGGAGGAGGGCCGGAGAGAGTAGGTCCAATGGGGAACAGTATCAGGGAGAGCATGGCCCGGGGGAGCAGGGCCATGGAAAGCAGGGCCAGGATAAAAAGGGCCAAGGTAGAAGGACCCAGGGAGAGAAGTACATGGGGGTGCAGGGCCCCGGAGTTCAGGACCAGGGGAGCAGGTCCCATGGAGAGCAGAGGTTGGAGGTGCATGGCTCAGGGGCATGGTCTAGGGAGAGCAGAGCCCATAGGAGTATGGCCAGGGGGAGCAGAGTCAGGGGTACCAGAGTTTGGAGTAGCAGGGCACAGGGAAGCAGGGCCTAGGAGAGGAGGGCCAGTGGGGCCAGTTCCATAGGGAGTAGAGCCCAGGAAACAGGACCGGGGGAGCAAGGTCAAAGGGGCCGGTAGGTCCAGGAAAGCAGGACCAGAGGGAGCAGGGCCCAGAGTAGGAGGGCCTAGAGGAGCAGAGCCAGGGGGAGCAGAGCCCAAGGGAGAAGGCCAAGGGAATCAAGGCCCAGAAGAGCAGGGCCCAGGGGAGCAGGGCCTGATGTGCAGGGCCCAGGGTTGCAGGACTGCGGGAGGTAGGGCTCAAGGGAGCAGGACCATGAGGAGCAGCACCCAGGTGGAGCCTGACCGGGCAGAGCAGGGCCCAGGGAGACGAGGGCCAGGGGTAGCAGAGCCCAGTAGATCAGTGCTAGGGATAGCAGAGTCCACAGGGAGTAGGGGCAGGGAGTGCAGTAAAGGTGAGCAGGGCCCTTGGGGATCAGGACCAGGCGGAGCAGGATCCAGGCCAAGCAGGGCCTCGGGGGAGCAGGGCATAGGGAAAACAGGGCCCAGGGGGAGCAGAGCCAAGAGCAGGACCAGGGGAAAACGGGACCCAGTAAGCAGTGCCACGAGGAGCAGGGCCCAAGGGGGAGAAGGGCCCAGCAGAGCATGGCCAGGAGGAAAAGGGCCCAGGGGGGCCAGGGCCCAGGAGAGCAGGGCCCAAAGGAGCTAGTCCAGGGGGATCAGGCCCAGAGAGCAGGGCCCTGGGGAACAGAGTCAGGGAGCAAAAACAGGGGAGCAGGACTGCAGGGAGTAGGGCCCAGGGAAAGGCCAAGGTGGGCAGGACCAGGAGGAGCAGGTGGGGCAGGGTCCAGGGAGAGGAGTATTAGAGGACCAGGGATGAGGAGAGCAAGGCTAGGGGTGCAGAGCCCACAGGGAGTAGAGCCAGGAGGAGAAGGGACAGGCGAGCAGGGCCCAGGGAGAGCATTACCAGGGGAGCAGGTCCTGGAGGAGCGGGTCCCGGGGAAGTAGGGCAAGGGGGAGCTGGGATAGGGGGAGCAAGGCCCAAGAGAGGCAGGGAACAGGGGGAGAAGGGCTTAGGGGAGCAGGGCCAATGCCGAGCAAGACCAGGTGGAGCAGGGCTCAGGGGGGAGGGTTCAGGGGAAGTAGGGTGCAGAGGAGCAAGGCCCAGGGGAGCAGGGCCAGGGAAAGTTGGGCCTAGGAAAGCAGGGCCAGGTGAGAAGGGCCAGCGGGAATGGGGCCCGGGGAAGCAGGAACAGGGCGAGCAGGGCTAAGCGGGAGCAGGACTCAGGAAGTAGTGAGCCCAGTGGGGAACAGGGCCCAAGAAAGCAGGGCCAGGAGTAGCAGGGCCCAGGAGAATCAGAAATCAGGGAAAATAGGGTTCAGAGTATTACGGACCATGTGGGGCAAGACCATGGGGAGCAGAGCCCACAAAGAGCAGGACCCAGTGGGAGCAGGGCTCGGGGATGCAGGGCCCAGAAGGAGCAGGTTCAAGGGAAGTAGTGCCAGGGGAAGCAGGGCTGAGGAGGAGCAGGGCCCAGGGGAGCAGGGCCATGGGGTGCAGGACCAGCCTTAGGTCCCGGAGGAGCAATCCCCATGGGGATCAGGGCCATGGTTATCAAAACCAAGTGAAGCAGGCCACAAGGAGAGCAGAACCAGGGGATTAGGGCCAAGGGAGAAGGGCCAAATGCAAGGGGAGCAGTCACCCAAAAAATCAGGACCAGAGGGAGCAAGGCCAAATTGAGCAGGGCCCATTGGAGCACGGTCAGGGGGAATACAGCCTGAGTGAGCAGGACCAGAGGGAGCATGGCCCAGGGGAGCAGGGCCACAGAGGAGCACATCTCAGGGGAGTAGGGCCCAGAGGTGCAGAGCCAGGGAGAAAAGGGCAAGGAGAGCATGGCTAGGGGGATCAGTTCCCAGAAGAAGCAGAGAACAAGGGAAGAAGGGTCCGGGGGATCAGAGCCCATGGGGAGCAATACCAGGGGCAGCAGGGCCCAAGTGGGAAGGTCCCAGGGGAAATAGGGCATAGGGGAGCAGAGCCAAGGAGGATTATGGTCCAGGGGAGCAGGCCCAGGGAAAGCAGAAACCAAAAGAACAGGGCCCATGGTAGCAGGGCCAGGGCGAAAGGGCCCATGGGGAGCAAGGCCAGGGGAAGCAGGACACAAGGTGTGCAGGGCCCAGGGTAGCAGGCCAAGTGGGAGCGGGTTCCAGTTGACTAAGGCCCAGGAGGGACATAACCAGGGGGAGCAGGGCTCTGGGAAGCAAGACTGGAGGGAGTAGGGCCCAGGAGAGCAGAACCAGGGCCAGGTGGATCAGGGTCCAGGAAGAGGAGGACCAAGGAGAGCAGGGCCCAGGAGAGCAGGGGAAGGGAGTGCAGAGCCCACAGGGAGTAGGGCCAGAGGGAGTATGGCCAATGGGGAACACTATTAGGGAGAGCATGGCCCGGGGGATCAGGGCCATGGGGAGTGGGGCCAGGAGGAAAAGGGCCAAGGGTAGAAGGGCCGAGGGAGAGAAGTACCTGGGGGTGCAGGACCCCGGAGTTCAGGCCCAGGGGAGCGGGTCCCATGGGGAGCAGTGGTTGGAGGTGCATGGCTCAGGGGCATGGTCTAGGGTGAGCAGAGCCCATAGGGAGTAGGGCCAGGGGGAGCAGAGTCAGGGCTAGATGAGTTTGGAGTAGCAGTGCACAGGGAAACAGGGCCTAGGAGAGGAGCGCCAGGGGGCCAGTTCCATAGGGAGTAGAGCCCAGGAAACTGGACCGGGGGAGCAAGGCCAAGGGGGAGGTAGGTCCAGGAAAGCAGGACCAGAGGGAGCAGGGCCCAGGGTAGGAGGGCCTAGAGGAGCAGTGCCAGGGGGAGCAGAGCCCAGGGGAGAAGGCCAAGGGAAGCAAGGCCCAGAAGAGCAGGGCCCAGGGGAGCAGGGCCTGGTGTGCAGGGCCCAGGGTTGTAGGACTGCGGGAAGTAGGGCTCAAGGGAGCAGGATCATGAGGAGCAGCACCCAGTGGAGCCTGACCGGGCAGAGCAGGGCCCAGGGAGAGGAGGACCAGGGGGTGCAGAGCCCAGGAGAGCAGGGCTAACGGGAACAGTGCCTACAGGGAGTAGGGCCAGGGAAAGAAGTTACCAGAGGAGCAAGGCCCAGGGGAAGAAGGGCCCAGGGGAACAGGACTGGCGGGAATAGGGCCCAGGGGAACAGGGCCAGGGGGAAGAGGGCCAAAGGACAGGAGGATCTGGGGAGCAGTGTCCAGGAGAGCAGGGCGAGTAGGAGCAGAGCCCAGGGGTAGCAGTACTAGAGGAGCACAGCCCAGGGGAGCAGGGACAGGGTTGGTCAGGGCCCAGGAGAGCAGGTCAAGGGGAATAGGACCAACGAGAGTAGGTCCAGGGTCAGAGGGCCCAAGGAACCAGGACTGGGGGGAGCAGGGCTCAGGGGAGAAGGGCCAGTGGGAGCTGGGCCCAGAAGGAGCAAGACCACGTGGAGCAGGCCCCATAGAAAGGAGGCCTACGGGGAGAAAGTCCCAGGAGAGCATGGCTAGGAAGGGCAGATCCTACAGGGAGTTGGGGCACGGGAAGCAAAACCAGGGTAGCAGCGACAATGGATAGCAGGACCAGGGGGAGGAGGGACCAGGGGGAGCGGGGCAGCGGGGAACCAGGGTCCATGGAAGCAAATCAGGGGACATGGGGCCCAGAGAGCAGGTACAGGGGTGAGCCGGGCCCAGTGAAGAACAGCCAGGAGGAGCAGGGTCTGGGGGAGCAGGACCAGAGGGAGCAGGTAGCAGGGGAGCAGGATCAGGAGGAACAGGTCCAGCGGGAGCAGGGCAAGGGGGAGCGGGGCCCAAGGAAGCAGGACCAGGGAGAGCAGGGCCAAGAAGTTGCAGTGCTCAGGGGAAACAGAGCCCAGGGGGAGTAGGGCACATGGGAGCAGGGCACATGGGAGCAGGGCCAGGAGGAGCAGGTTTTAGGTTGAGCAGTACCAGGAGGAGCAGGTACCAGTGGAGCAGGCCACGGGGAAGCAGTGCGAGGGACAGCAGGGCCAGGGACAGCAGGGTCCTAAGATAAGCAGGACAGGGGGGAGCAGGGCCCAGGGAGAGCAGGTCCAGTGGTAGCAGAGCCCAGTACATCAGTGCTAGGGATAGCAGAGCCCACAGAGAGTAGGGGCAGGAGAGCAGTACAGGTGAGCAGGGCCCATGGGGAACAGGACCAGGGGGAGCAGGGCCTAGGGGGAGCAGGGCACAGGGAAAACAGGGCCCAGGGGGAGCAGAGCCCAAGAGCAGGACCAGGGAAGAGCGGGATTCAGTGAGCAGTGCCACAAGGAGCAGGGCCCAAGGGGGAGAAGGGCCCAGCAGAGCAGGACCAGGAGGAAAAGGGCCCAGGGGGGGGCAGGGCCCAGGAGAACAGGGCCCAGGGGAGCAGGGCCAGGGGGAGCAGTCACAGAGAGCAGGGCCCCGGGGAACAGAGTCTGGGAGCAGGAACAGGGGAGCAGGACTGGAGGGAGTAGGGCCCAGGGGACAGAGCCAGGGTGGGCAGGGCCCAAGAGGAGCAGGTGGTGCAGGTTCCAGGGAGAGGAGTATTAGAGGACCAGGGATGAGGAGAGCAAGGCTAGGGGTGCAGAGCCCACAGGTTGTAGAGCCAGGAGCAGAAGGGCCAAGGGAGCAGGGCCCAGACGGAAAAGGGCCCAGGGAGAGCATTACCAGGGGGAGCAGGTCCTGGAGGAGCTGGTCCCGGAGAAGTAGTGCAAGGGGGAGCTGGGATAGCTGGAGCAAGACCCAAGAGAAGCAGGGAACAGGGGGAGAAGAGCCTAGGGGAGCAGGCCCCATAGAAAGGAGGCCTATGGGGAGAAAGGCCCAGGAGAGCATGGCTAGGGGGAGCAGATCCTACAGGGAGTTGGGGCACGGGAAGCAAAACCAGGGTAGCAGGGACAATGGAGAGCAGGATCAGGGGGAGGAGGGACCAGGGGAGCGGGACACAGGCGAACCAGGGTCCAGGGAAGAAAAATCAGGGGGAGCAGAGACCAGAGAGCAGGTGCAGGGGTGAGCAGGGCCAGTGGAGAAGGGCCAGAAGGAGCAGGGTCCGGGGAAGCAGGACCAGAGGGAGCAGGTCTCAGGGGAGCAGGAACAGGAGGAACAGGTCCAGGGGGAGCAGGGCCAGTGGGAGCGGGGCCCAAGGAAGCAGGACCAGGGAGAGCAGGGCCAAGAAGTTGCAGTGCTCAGGGGGAACAGAGCCCAGGGGGAGCAGGGCACATGGGAACAGGGCCAGGAGGAGCAGGTGTTAGCTTGAGCAGTACCAGGAGGAGCAGGTACCGGGGGAGCTTGCTCCGGGGAAGCAGTGCGAGGGACAGCAGGGCCAGGGACAGCAGGGTCCTTGGGTAAGCAGGACAGTGGGGAGCAGGGCCCAGGGGGAGGAGGGCCAGGGGTAGCAGAGCCGTGTAGATCAGTGCTAGCGATACCAGAGCCCACAGAGAGTAGGGGCAGAGAGATCAGTACAGGTATGCAGGGCCCATCGGGAACAGGACCAGGGGGAGCAGGATCCAGGGGGAGCAGTGCCTAGGGGGAGCAGGGCACAGGGAAAACAGGGCCCAGGGGAAGCAGAGCCCAAGAGCATGTCCAGGGGAGAGCGGGACCCAGTGACCAGTGCCACGAGGAGCAGGGACCAATGGGGAGAAGGGCCCAGCAGAGCAGGGCCAGGAGGAAAAGAGCCCAGGGGGGCACGGCCCAGGAGAGCTGGGCCCAGGGGAGCAGGGCCAGGGGGAGCAAGCACAGAGAGCAGGACCCTGTGGAACAGAGTCAGGGGAGCAGGAACAGGGGAGCAGGACTGGAGCGAGTAAGGCCCAGAAGTCAAGGCCAGGGTGGGCAGGGACCAGGAGGAGCAGTTGGGTCAAGGTCCAGGGAGAGGAGTATTAGAGGACCAGGGATGAGGAGAACAAGGATAGGGGTGCAGAGCCAACAGGGAGTAGAGCCAGGAGGTTAAGGGCCAGGGGAGCAGGGCCCAGGCGGAAATGGGCCCAGGGAGAGCAATACCAGGGGGATCAGGTCCTGGAGGAACCGGCCCCGGGGAAGTAGGGTAAGGGAGAGCTGGGATAGGCGGAACAAGGCCCAAGAGAAGCAGGGAACAGGGGGAGAGGGCCCAGGGGAGCAGGGCCCATGCGGAGCAAGACCAGGTGGAGCAGGGCCAAGGGGGGAAGGGTCCAGGGGAAGTAGGGTGCAGAGGAGCATGGCCCAGGGGAGCAGGGCCAGGTGAGCAGGGCCAGAGGGAATGGGGCCCGGGGAAGCAGGAACAGGGCGAGCAGCGCTAAGCCGGAGCAGGACTCAGAAAGAGGTGATCCCAGTGGGGAGCAGGGCTCAGGAAAGCAGGTCCAGGAGGAGCAGGGCCCGGGAGAATCAGAAATCAGGGAGAATACGGTCCAGGATATTACGGACCATTTAGGGAAAGACCATGGGGAGCAGAGCCCACGGAGAGCAGGACCCAGGGGCAGCAGGGCTCAGGGGAGCAGGACCAAGAAGGAGCAGGGTCAAGGGAACCAGGGCCAGGGGAAGCAGGGCTGTGGAGGAGCAGGCCCAGGGGAGCAGGGCCAAGGGGTGCAGGGCCAGGGGATAGGTCCAGGAGGAGCAAGCCCTATGGGGAGCAGAGGCATGGCTATCAGGAACAAGTGGAGCAGGACACAAGGACAGCAGAACCAAGGGATTAGGGCCAGGGGGAGAAGGGCCCAATGCAAGGGGGAGCAGTCACCCAGGAAATCGGGACCAGAGGGAGCAGGGCCAAATAGAGCTGGGCCCAGGGGAGCAGGGTCAGGGGGAATACAGCCTGAGTGAGCAGGACCAGAGGGAGCATGGCCCAGGGGAGCAGGGCCACAGAGGAGCACAGCTCAGGGGGGTAGGGCCCAGAGGTTCAGAGCCAGGGGGAACAGGGCAAGGAGGAGCATGGCTAGGGGGATCAGAGTCCAGGAGAAGCAGAGAACAAGGGAAGAATGGTCTGGGGGAGCAGAGCCCATGGGGAGCAATACCAGGGGCAGCAGGGCCCACGTGGGAAGGTCCCAGGGGGAATAGGGCACAGGGGAGCAGAGCCAAGGAGGAGTATGGCCCAGGGGAGCAGGCCCAGGGAAAGCAGGGACCAGAAGAACAGGGCCCATGGGGAGCAGGGCCAGGGCGAAAGGGCCCATGGGGAGCAGGACCAGGGGAAGCAGGACACAAGGGGTGCAGAACCCAGGGGAGCAGGCCAAGTGGGAGCAGGTTCCAGGTTGAACAAGGCCCAGGAGGAGCATAACCAGGGGGAGGAGGGCCCTGGGGAGCAGGACTGGAGGGAGTAGGGCCCAGGGGTGCAGAACCAGAGCCAGGTGGATCAGGGTTCAGGAAGAGGAGGACCAAGGGGAGCAGGGCCCAGGAGAGCAGGGCTAGGGAGTGCAGAGCCTACAGGGAGGAGGGCCAGAGGGAGTAGGGCCAATGGCGAACAGTATCAGGGAGAGCATGGCCCTGGGAAGCAGGGCCATGGGGAGTGGGGCCAGGAGGAAAAGTGCCAAGGGTAGAAGGGCCCAGGAAGAGAAGTACCTGGGGGTGCAGGTCCCCAGAGTTCAGGCCCAGGGGAGCAGGTCCCATGGGGAGCAGCGGTTGGAGGTGCATGGCTCAGGTGTATGGTCTAGGGGGAGCAGATCCCATAGAGAGTAGTGCCAGGGGGAGCAGATTCAGGGTTAGCAGAGTTTGGAGTAGCAGGGCACAGGGAAGCAGGGCCTAGGAGAGGAGGGCCAGTGGAGCCAGTTCCATAGGGAGTCCAGCCCAGGAACCAGGACCAGGGAAGCAAGGCTGAGGGAGAGGTAGGTCCAGGAAAGCAGGACCAGAGGGAGCAGGGCCCCGGGTAGGAGGGCCTAGAGGAGCAGAGCCAGGGGGAGCACAGCCCAGGGAAGAAGGCCAATGGAAGCAAGGCCCAGAAGAGCAGGGCCCAGGGGAGCACGGCCTGGTGTGTAGGGCCCAGGGGAGCAGGACTGCGGGAAGTAGGGCCCAAGGAACCAGGACCATGAGGAGCCGCACCCAGGAGGTGCAGGACCGGGCAGAGCAGGGCCCAGGGAGAGGAGGACCAAGGGTGCAGAGCCCAGGAGAGCAGGGCTAAGGGGAACAGTGCCTACAGGGAGTAGGGCCAGGGAAAGAAGTTACCAGAGGAGCAGGGCCAAAGGGAGCATAGCCAGGGAGTAAAGGGCAAGGGGGACAAGGGCCCAGTGAGAGCAGTACCAGCTATAGCAGGTCCCAGGGGAGGAGGCCCAGGGAAGCAGGGCTATAGGGAGCAGGGCCAGGGGAAGCAGAACCCAGGAGAAGCAGGGAACAGGGGGATAAGGGCCCGGGGGAGCTGGGCCCATGGGGAGCAGGGCCCAGGGGATGAAAGGCCCAGGGGAACAGGACTGGAGGGAATAGGGCCCAGGAGAACAGGGCCAGGGGGAAGAGGGCCAAAGGACAGGAGGATCTGTGGAGCAGGGCCCAGGAGAGCAGGGCTAGTAGGAGCATAGCCCAGGGATAGCAGTACTAGAGAAGCACAGCCCAGGAAAGCAGGGACAGGGAGGTTCCGGGCCCAGGGGAGCAGGCCAGCGGGAATAGGACGAAAGAGAGCAGGTCCAGGGTCGTAGGGTCCAAGGAACCAGGACTAGGGGGAGCAGGGCCCAGGGGAGAAGGGCCAGTGGGAGCAGGGCCCAAAGGGAGTGGGGCCTGAGGAAGCAGGGACAGGGGAGCAGGGCTCAAGGGTAGCAGAGCCCAGGGGGTAGAAGGGCCAAGTGACGCAGGGCCAGGAGGATCAGGGCCCAGGGGTATCAGTACCAGAGGAGCACAGCCCAGGGGAGCAGGGACAGGGAGGATCAGGGCCCAGGGGAGCAGGCCAGCGGGAATGGGAACAAGGAGAGCAGATCCAGGGTCGTAGGGCCCAAGGAACCAGGACTGGGGGGAGCAGGGCCCAGGGGAGAAGGGCCAGTGGGAGCAGGGCCCGGGGAGGAGCAGGACCACGTGGAGCAGGCCCCATAGAAAGGAGGGCCTATGGGGAGAAAGGCCAAGGAGAGCATGGCTAGGGGAGCAGATCCCACAGGGAGTTGGGGCACGGGAAGCAAAACTAGGGTAGCAGGGATAATGGAGAGCAGAACCAGGGGGAGGCGGGACCAGGGGCAGGCGGACACATTTGAATCAGGGACTAGGGAAGCAAAATCACGGGTAGCAGGGCACAGAGAGCAGGTTCAGGGGTGAGCGGGGCCCAGTGGAAAAGGGCCAGGAGGAGCAGAGTCCGGGGGAGCAAGACCAGAGTGAGCAGGACCCAGGGGAGCAGGATCAGGAGGAACAGGTCCAGGGGGAGCAGGGCCAGTGGGAGCGGGGCCCAAGGAAGCAGGTCCAGGAAGACCAGGTCCACGAAGTTGCAGTGCTCAGGGCGAACAGAGCCCACGGGGAGCAGGGCACATGGGTGCAGGGCCAGGAGGAGCAGGTCCCAGGGGGAGCAGTACCAGGAGGAGCACGTACCGGGGGACCAGGCCCCTGGGAAGCAGTGCGAGGGACAACAGGGCCAGGGACATCAGGGTCCTAGGGTAAGCAGGACAGGGGGGAGCAGGGCCCAGGGAGAGGAGGGCCAGGGGTAGCAGAGCCCAGTAGATCAGTGCTAGGGATAGCAGAGCCCACAGGGAGTAGGGGCGGCGAGAGGAGTACAGGTGAGCAGGGCCCATGGGGATCAGGACCAGGGGGAGCAGGATCCAGGGGGAGCAGGGACTAGGGGGAGCAGGGCACAGGGAAAACAGGGCCCAAGGGGAGCAGAGCCCAAGAGCAGGACCAGGGGAGATCGGGACCCAGTGAGCAGTGCCACGAGGAGCAGGGCCAAGGGGGGGGAGGGCCCAGCAGAGCAGGGCCAGAGGAAAAGGGCCCCGGGGGGGCAAGGCCCAGAGAGCAAGACCCAGGGGAGCAGGCCAGAAGGAGCAGGCCCAGAGAGCAGGGCCCTGGGGAACAGAGTCAGGGGAGCAGAAACAGGGGAGCAGGACTGGAGGGAGTAGGACTCAGGGGACAGGGCCAGGGTGGGCAGGGCCCAGGAGGAGCAGGTGGGGCAGGGTCCAGGGAGAGGAGTATTAGAGGACCCGGGATAAGGAGAGCAATGCTAGGGCCAGGGTGGTTTCCCTGTACCCTGATCCACCTGGCCCTGGTTCTGCTCCCCTGGGCCCTACTCCCTCCAGTCCTGCTCCCCAGGGCCTGGCTCCCCCTGGTTATGCTCCTCCTGGGCCTTGTTCAACCTTGAACCCGCTCCCACTTGGCCTGCTCCCTGGGCCCTGCACCCCTTGTGTCCTAGTTTCCCTGACCCTGCTCCCCATGGGTCCTGTTCTTCTGTCCCTCCTTTCCCTGGGCCCTGCTCCCCTGGGCCATACTCCTCCTTGGCTCTGCTCCCCTGTGCCTTATTCCCCCTGGGACCTTCCCACTTGGGCCCTGCTGCCCTGGTATTGCTCCCCAAGGGCTCTGCTCCCCTGGACCCTTCTTACCCTGTACTCTGCTTCTCCTGGGCCCTGATCCCCCTAGCCATGATCTCCTTGCCCTGTTCCCCTGGCTCTGCACCTCTGGACCCTACTCCCCTGAGCTGTGCTCCTCTGTGCCCCTGCTCCCGTGGGCCATGCTCCCTCTGGTCCTGCTCACTCAGGCTGTATTCCCCCTGAGTCTGCTCCCCTGGGCCCTGCTCTATTTGGCCCTGCTCCTCTTGTCCTGATTTCCTGGGTGACTGCTCCCCCTTGCATTGGGCCCTTCTCCCCGTCCCTAAACCCAGGTTCTGCTCTCCTTGTGTCCTGCTCCACTTGATCCTGATAGCCATGGCCCCTGCTCCCCAAAGGGCTTGCTCCTCCTGGAACTAACCCCTGGCCCTGCAGCCCCTGGCCCCGCTCCCCAGGGCCCTGCTCCTCCTCAGCCCTGCTTCCCCTGGCCCTGCTTCCCTTGACCCTGCTCCTTCTGGGCCCTGCTCCCATGAGCCCTGCTGCCCCTGGGTCCTGCTCTCCGTGGGCTCTGTTCCCCATGGTCTTGCCCCAAATGGTCCGTAATACCCCGGACCCTATTCTCCCTGATTTCTGATTCTCCTGGGCCCTGCAACTCCTGGCCCTGCTTTCCTGGGCCCTGCTCCGCACTGGGCTCACCTCTTCCTGAGTCCTGCTCCCGCTTAGCCCTGCTCGCCCTGTTCCTGCTTCCCCGGGCCCATTCCCTCGGGCCCTGCTCACCTGGTTCTGCTTTCCTTGGCCCAACTTCCCTGGCCCTGGCTCCCCTGGGCCATGCTCCTCTGCACCCTACTTCCCCTGGACCCTTCACCCCTGGGCCCTGCTCCACCTGGTCTTGCTCCGCATGGGCCCTGTTCCCCTGGGCCCTTCTCCTCCTGTTCCCTGCTTCTCTTGGTCCTTGCTCCCCCTATCGCAGCTCCCCCTTGCCCTACTTCCCGGGGCCCGCTCCTTCAGGACCTGCTCCCCTGGTAATGCTCTCCCTGGGCCCTTTTCCGCCTGGCCCTGCTCGCCTGGCCCTTCTCCTCCTGGCTCTAACCTGTGGGGCTCTGCACCCTAGCCTTGCTCTCCTCATCCCTGGTCCTCTAATCCTCCTCTTCCTGGACCCTGCCCCACCTGCTCCTCCTGGGCCCTGCCCACCCTGGCCCTGTCCCCTTGGCCCTACTCCCCCGAGGCCTGTACCCCTTGTTCCTGCTCCCCTGACTCTGTTCCCCAGGGCCCTGCTCTCCTGGGCCCTGCGCCCCCTGGTCTCTTTTCCTCCTGGCCCTGCTCTGCTGGGCCCTTCTCCCCCTTGGGCCCTGCTCCTCGTGGCACTGCTCACTGGGTCCCGCTCTCCCCTAGTCCTGCTCTTGTGGCTCTGGTCCCCCTGGGCCCTGTTTTCCCTGTGCCCTTTCCCCAAGACCCTGCTCCCCCTGGTCCTGTTCCCCATGGGCCCTGCTCTCCCTGTCCCTACTCTCCCTACTCCCTGTGGGCTCTGCTATCCCTAGCACTGATTTCTGGGCTCTGCTACCCCTGGCCCTCCTCTCCCTATGCCCTGCCACCCCCTGTACCTCCTCTCCCTTGGCCCTACCACCCCCTGTCATGCTTAACCTAGGACCCTGCTGTCCCTGGGCCTGCTGTCTCTCACACTGCTTCCCCGGGGCCTGCTCCCCCGGACCTGCTCCTCCTGGTACTGCTCCGCCTCGTGTTGCTCCCTTTGGGATCTGCTCCTCTTGGCCCTGCTCCCATGTGCCCTGCTCCCCCTGGGCTCTGTTTCCCCTGAGCACTGCAACTTTTTGGCCCTGTTCTCCCTGGTCCTGCTTCCTTGGGCCCTGCTCCCACTGGTCCTGCTCCTCCTGGACCTGTTCCTCCTGATCCTGCCTCCCGGGCACCTGTTCCCTCTGGTCCTGCTCCCCCAGACCCTTCTCCTTCTGACCCTTCTCCACTGGGCCCTGCTCCCCCCAGTCCTGGTTCCTTGGGCCCTACGAACCTGGAGCTGTTCTCCTCGGTCCTATTCCCCCTGGCCTGCTCCCCTGGGCCCTGACCCTCACTGTCCCTGCTCCTCTGAAATGTGCTCTTCTAGTACTGCTACCCCTGGGCTCTGCTCCTATTAGCCCTGCTCTCCTGGGCCCTGCTCCCCAGATCCTCCTGTCCTTTGGCCCTGTTCCTCCTGGCCCTGTTCCCCTGGGCCTTATTCCCTCCAGTCCTGTTCCCCTGGGCCCTGCTCCCCATGGGCCTAGCTCCCCCGGGCCCTAATCCCCCTGTTCCCTGCTTCTTTTCGGTTCTGCTTCCCCTGGCCCTGCTCCCTATTGCCCTGCTTCCCTGGGCCTCCTCCCCTGGGACCTGCTATCCCTGGTACTGCTCTCACTGGGCCCTTGTCCCCCTTGCCCTTTTCTCCCTGGTTATGCTCCCCTGGGCCCTGTTCCTTTGGTAACTTCTTTCGTTGGCCCTACTCCCTGTAGGCACTGTTCCCCTTAGCCCTGCTCTCCTGGGTTCTGCAGCCCCTGGTCCTCCTCTCCCTGGGCCCTGCTCTGCCCGGTCCTGCTCCTCCTGGGTGCTGCTCCTCATGGTCCTGCTCCCTTGGGCCCTACTTCCCGCAGTCCTGCTCCCCTGGACCTTTCACACCAGGCCCTGCTCTTCTGGGCCTTGATTCCCTTGGCCTTCTCCCCTGGGCTTTGCTCCCCCTGGCACTGCTGCCCCTGGCCCTTTTCTTCTGGCTCTACTCCACCTGGCTCTGCTTCCCTGGAGCCTGCTACTCTGGGACCTGATCTCCCTGGCCCTTCTCCCTTGTGTCCTGCTCTCCCTGGCCGTTATGCTTTGGGTCCTGCTCCTCCTGTGTCCTGCTCCCCTGGGACGAGCACCCCCTATGTCCTGGTTCCCCTGCCCTGCTCCCCTGGATTGTTCTTCCTTTGGTCCTGCTTCCCCTGCGCCCTGCTCCTCCGGGCCCTGCTCTCCATGTCCTGTTCTTTTCTTGGCTCTGCACACCAGGCCTTGCTCCCCTGGGCCCTGCTCTTCTGGGCCTTGCTTCCCTTGGCCTTCTCCCTTGGGCTCTGCTCCCCCTGGCTCTACTCCTCTAGGCCCTCCTACCCTGGGCCCTGCTCCCTCTAGTCCTGCTTTCCTGGACCTACCTCCTTCTTGGCCTTGCTTTCCGGGTCCTGTTTCCTGGGCTCTACTCCCTATGGAACTGCCCCCCCTGGCCCTCCTCTCCTAGGCCCTGCTTCCCTGTGCCCTGCTAATCCAAACTCTGCTACACCTGACTCTGCTCCCCCTGGCCCTATTCCCTGTGGGCTCTGCTCCTACTAACCCTGCTCTCCTGGTACCTACTCCCCAGATCCTCCTGTCTTTTGGCACTGTTCCCCTGGGCCCTATTCCCTCCAGTCCTGTTCCCCTGGGCGCTTCTTCCCCTGGGCCTTGCTCCCCATGGGCCCAACTCCCGAGGGCCCTTATCCCCCTGTTCCCTGCTTCTCCTGGGTTCTGCTTCCCCTGGCCCTGCTCCCTATTGCCCTGCGTCCCTGGGCCTCTTCCCCTGGGACCTGCTATCCCTGGTACTGCTCTCACTGGGCCCTTGTCCCCGTTTCCTTTTTCTCCCTGGCTATGCTCCCCTGGGTCCTGCTCCTCTTGTAACTTTTTTCCCTGGCCTTACTCCCTGTAGGCACTTTTTCCCTTAGCCCTGCTCTCCTGGGCTCTGCATCCCCTGGTCCTCCTCTCCCTGGGCCCTGCTCTGCCCAGTCCTCCTCCTCCTGGGTGCTGCTCCTCATGGTCCTGCTCCCTTGGGCCCTACTTCCCGCAGTCCTGCTCCCCTGGGCCCTGCACACCAGGCCCTGCTTCCCTGGGCCCTGCTCTTCAGGGCCATGCTTCCCTTGGCCTTCTCCCCTGGGCTCTGCTCCCACTGGCTCTGATCCTCTAGGCCCTCCTACCCTTGGCCCCGC
>NW_027515821.1:0-70675 GCF_048772815.1 Callospermophilus lateralis
ATTGAGAGGGGTTGCCAAGCTTCTAAGAAATAACGAGTTTCCCTAATACCAGCAAATTTTTTTCCACCCAATCTTGATGATACCTGGTGGTAACGATCAGTACAGAAATCCCACTTGGCTCACCAAATTTTGCTCTTCTAGGTGGAAGTGTTCGTCTACAGTAGCAGTTTTTATATTTAGGTTTTCCTCTCTTCTCTCCTATATAGATAGATGAATTTGGAAATCTAAATCCAACATGGTTTGCAGTAGTTATTTGAAACTTGACAAAATAAAGGAGTTCTCAGTTTTGTCTCTATGGTTTGTTTCCTCTTCATGTAGTACTAGGCACAGATTGTGGAAAAGCACTTTCATTGAGAGGGATTGCCAAGCTTCTATAATAACAAGTTTCCGGAATACCAGCAAATATTTTTGCACCCAATCTTGATGATAATTGGTGGTAATGATCAGTACACAAATCCCACTTGGTTCACCAAATTTTGGTATTCTAGGTTGAAGCGTTCACCTACAGTAGCAATTTTTATATTTAGGTTTTTCTCTGTTCTCTGCTATATAGATAGATGAATTTTGAACTCTAAATCCAACATGGTTTGTAGTAGCTATTTGAAACTTGACAAAATAAAGGAGTTGTCAGTTTTGTCTCTATGGTTTGTTTCCTCTTCAAGTAGCCCTAGGCACAGACTGTAAAAAAGCACTTTCATTGAGAGGCGTTGCCAAGCTTCTAAGAAATAACGAGTTTCCGAAATACCAGCAAATATTTTTTCACCAATCTTGATGATACCTGGTGGTAAAGGTCAGTACAAAAATCCCACTTGGCGCACCAAATTTATTTCTTTAGGTTGAAGCGTTGTTCTACAGAAGCAGTTTTTTTATTTAGGTTTCCCTCTGTTCTCTCCTTTTTAGATAGATGTAATGGAACTCTAAATACAACATGGTTTGCAGTAGCTCTTTGAAACGTGACAAAATAAAGAAGTTCCCAGTTTTGTCTCTATGGTTTGTTTCCTCTTCAAGTAGCCCTAGGCACGGACTGTGGAAAAGCACTTTCATTGAGAGGGATTGCCAAGCTTCTAAGAAATAAAGACTTTCCGAAATACCAGCAAATATTTGTTCACCCAAACTTTATGATACTTGTTGGTAATGATCAGTACACAAATCCCACTTAGCTCACCAAATTTTGTTCTTCTTTGTTGAAGCGTTCGTCTACAGTACCAGTTTTTATATTTAGGTTTCCCTCTGTTCTCTCCTATATAGATAGATGAATTTATAACTCTAAATC
The DNA here is from genome assembly GCF_048772815.1 of Callospermophilus lateralis. Taxonomy (NCBI): domain Eukaryota; kingdom Metazoa; phylum Chordata; class Mammalia; order Rodentia; family Sciuridae; genus Callospermophilus; species Callospermophilus lateralis. The sequence continues at coordinate 1,274 of NW_027515821.1, forward strand.
CAACATGGTTTGTGTTAGCTCATTGAAACTTGACAAAAAAAAAGTAGTTCTCAGTTTTGTCTCTATGGTTTGTTTCCTCTTCTAGTAGCCCTAAGCAGTGACTGTGGGAAAGCACTTTCGTTGAAAGGGGTTGCCAAGCTTCCAAGAAATTAAGAGTTTCTGAAATACCAGCAAATATTTTTTCACACAATCTGGATGATACGTGGTGGAAAAGACAAGTACACAAGTCCCACTTGGGTCACCAAATTTTTTTCTTCTAGTTTGAAGTGTTCTTTTACAACAGCAGTTTATATTTTTAGGTTTCCCTCTGTTCTCTCCTATATAGATAGATGAATTTGGAACTCTAAATCCAACATGGTTTCTAGTAGGTCTTTGAAACTTGACAAAAAAAGTAGTTCTCAGTTTTGTCTCTACCATTTGTTTCCTCTTCAAGTCGCCCTAAGCAGAGACTGTGGAAAAGCACTTTCATTGAAAGGGGTTGCCAAGCTTACAAGAAATAACGAGTTTCCAAAATACCAGCAAATATTTTTTCACCCAATCTTGATGATACGTGGTGGTAATTATTAGTACACAAATCCCACTTGGCTCACCAAATTGTGTTCTTCTAGGAAGAAGCGTTCGTCTACAGTAGCAGTATTTATATTTAGGATTTCCTCTGTTCTCTCATATAGATAGATGAATTTAGAACTCTAAATCCAACATGGTTTGTAGTAGCTCTTTGAAACTTGACAAAATAAAGGAGTTCTCAGTTTTGTCTCTATGGTTTGTTTCCTCTTCAAGTAGCCCTAGGCACAGACTGTGGAAAAGCACTTTCATTGAGAGGGGTTGCCAAGCTTCTAAGAAATAAGAATTTTCCGAAATACCAACAAATACATTTCACCCAATCTTGATTATACTTGGTGGTAATGATCAGTACACAAATCCCACTAGGCTCACCAAATTTTGATGTTCTATGTTGAAGCGTTCGTCTGCAGTAGCAGTTTTTATACTTAGGTTACCCTCTGTACTCTCCTATATAGATAGATGAATTTGCAACTCTAAATCCAACATGGTTTGTAGTAGCTTTTTGAAACTTGACAAAATATATGAGTTCTCAGTTTTGTCTCTATGGTTTGTTTCCTCTTCAAGTAGCCCTAGGAGAGACTGTGGAAAAGCACTTTAATTGAGAGGGGTTTCCAAGCTTCTAAGAAATAACAATTTTCCAAAATACCAGCAAATATTTTTCACCCAACCTTGAGAATACTGGTTGTAATGATTAGTACACAAATCCCACTTGGCTCACCAAATTTTGTTGTTCTATGTTGAAGCGTTCGTCTACAGTAGCAGTTTTTATATTTGGGTTTTCCTCTGTTCTCTCCTATATAGATAGATGAATTTTGAACTGTAAGCCCAACATGGTTTATAGTAGCTTTTTGAAACTTGACAAAATAAAGTAGTTCACAGTTTTGTCTCTATTGTTTGTTTCCTCTTCAAGTAGCCCTAGGCACCGACTGTGGAAAAGCACTTTGATTGAGAGGGTTTGGCAAGCTTCTAAGAAATAACGAGTTTCCGAAATACCAGCAAACATTTTTTACCCAAACTTGAAGAAACGTGGAGGTAATGATCAGTACACAAATCCCACTTGGCTCACCAAATTGTGTTCTTCTAGGATGAAGCGTTCGTTTACAGTAGCAGTTTTTATTTTTAGGTTTCCATCTGTTCTCTCCTATATGGATACATGAATTTGGAACTCTTAATCCAACATGGTTTGTAGTAGCTCTTTGAAACTTGATATAATAAAGGAGTTCTCACTTTTTTCTCTACGGTTTGTTTCCTATTCAAGTAGCCCTAGGCACAGACTGTGGAAAAGCACTTTCATTGAGAGGGGTTGCCAAGCTTCTAAGAAATAACGAGTTTCCGAAATACCAGCAAATATTTTTTCACCCAATCTTGATGATACTTGGTGGTAATGATCAATACACAAATCCCACTTGGCTCACCAAATTTTGTTCTTCTAGGTTGAAGTGTTCGTCTACAGTAGCAGTTTTTATATTTAGGATTCACCCTGTTCTCTCCTATGTAGTTAGATGAATTTGGAACTCTAAATCCAACAAGGTTTGTAGTAGCTCTTTGAAACTTGACATAAAAAAGGAGTTCTCAGGTTTGTCTCTATAATTTGTTTCCTCTTCAAGTAGCCCTAAGCAGAGACTGTGGAAAAGCACTTTCATTGAAAGGGGTTGCCCAGCTTCCAAGAAATTACGAGTTTCCGAAATACCAGCAAATATTTTTTCACCCAATCTGGATGATACGTGGTCGTAATGAGAAGGACACAAATCCCACTTGGCCCACCAAATTGTGTTCTTCTAGTTTGAAGCATTCGTTTACTGTAGCAGTTTATATTTTTAGGTTTCCCTCTGTTCTCTCCTATATAGATAGATGAATTTGGAACTCTAAATCCAACATGGTTTGTAGTAGCCCTTTGAAACTTGACAAAATAAAGGAGTTCTCAGTTTTGTCTCTATGGTTGTTTCCTCCTCAAGTAGCCCTAGGCACAGACTGTGGAAAAGCACTTTCATTGAGAGGGGTTGCCAAGCTTCTAAGACATAACGAGTTTCCGAAACACCAGCAAATATTTTTTCACCCAATCTTGATGGTACTGGGTCGTAATGATCAGTACACAAATCCCACTTGGCTCACCAAATTTTGTTCTTCTAGGTTAAAGCGTTCGTCTACAGAAATCGTTTTTATATTAAGGTTTCCCTCTTTTCTCTCCTATATAGATACATGAATTTGGAACTCTAAATCCAACATGGTTTGTAGTAGCTCTTTGAAACTTGACAAAAAATGTAGATCTCAGTTTTGTCTCTATGGTTTTTTTTTCTTCAAGTAGCCCTAAGCAGAGACTGTGGAAAAGCACTTTCATTAAAAGGGGTTGCCAAACTTCCAATAAATTACGAGTTTCTGAAATACCAGCAAATATTTTCTCACCCAATCTTGATGATACGTGGTGGTAATGACAAGTACACAAATCCCACTTGGCTCACCAAATTTTGTTCTTCTAGGTGGAAGCATTCGTTTACAGTTAAAGTTTTTATTTTTGGTTTCACTCTGCTCTCTCCTATATAGATAGGTTAAATTGGAACTCTAAATCCAACATGGTTTGTAGTAGCTCTTTGAAACATGACAAAATAAAGGACTTCTCAGTTTTGTCTCTACGGTTGCTTCCTCTTCAAGTAGCCCTAGGCACAGACTGTGGAAAAGCAGTTTAATTGAGAGGGGTTGCCAAGCTTCTAAGAAATAACGAGTTTCCGAAATACCAGCAAATATTTTTCACCCAATCTTGATGATACTTGGTGGTAATGATCAGTACACAAATCCCACTTGGCTCACCATATTTTGTTCTTCTAGGTTGAAGCGTTCGTCTACAGTAGTCGTTTTTATATTTAGGTTTCCCTCTGTTCTCTCCTATATAGATAGATGAATTTGGAACTCTAAGTCCAACTTGGTTTGTAGTCGCTCTTTGAAACTTGACAAAATAAAGGACTTCTCAGTTTTGTCTCTATGGTTTGTTTTTTCTTCAAGCAGTCCTAAGCAGAGACTGTGGAAAAGCACTTTCATTGAGAGGGGTTGCCAAGCTTCTAAGAAATAACGAGTTTCCGAAATACCAGCAAATATTTTTTCACCCAGTCTTGATGATACTTGGTGGTAATGATCAGTACACAAATCCCACTTGGCTCACCAAATTTTGTTCTTCTAGGTTGAAGCGTTCGTCAACAGTAGTCGTTTTTATATTTAGGTTTCCCTCTGTTTTCTCCTATATAGATAGATGAATTTGGAACTCTAAATAAACCATGGTTAGTAGTAGCTCTTTGAAACTTGACAAAATAAAGGAGTTCTCAGTTTTGTCTCTATGGTTTGTTTCCTCTTCAAGTAAACCTAGGAACAGACTGTGGAAAAGCACTTTCATTGAGAGGGGTTGCCAAGCTTCTAAGTAATAACGAGTTTCCGAAATACCAGCAAATATTTTTTCACCCAATTGTGATGATACTTGGTGTTAATGATCAGTACACAAATCCCACTTGGCTCACCAAATTTTGCTCTTCTGGTTTGAAGCATTCGTCTACAGTAGCATTTTTTATATTTAGGTTTTCCTCTCTTCTCTCCTATATAGATAAATGAATTTGGAAATCTAAATCCACATGGTTTGTAGTAGCACTTTGAAACTTGACAAAAAGAGTAGTTCTCAGTTTTGTCTCTATGGTTTGTTTCCTCTTCAAGTAGCCCTAAGCAGAGACTGTGGAAAAGCACTTTCATTGAAAGGGGTTGCCAACCTTCCAAGAAATTACGAGTTTCCAAAATACCAGCAAATATTTTTTCACCCAATCTTGATGATACGTGGTGGTAATGACAAGTACACAAATCCCACTTGGCTCACCAAATTTTGTTCTTCTAGGTTAAAGCGTTCGTTTACAGTAGCAGTTTATATTTTTAGGTTTCCCTCTGTTCTCTCTTATACACATAGATGAAATTGGAACTCTAAATCCAACATGGTTTGTAGTAGCTCTGTCAAACTTGACAAAATAAAGTAGTTCCCAGTTTTGATTCTATGATTTGTTTCCTTTTCAAGTAGCCCTAGGTACAGACTGTGGAAAAGCACTTTCATTGAAAGGGGTTGCCAAACTTCTAAGAAATAACGAGTTTCCAAAATACCAGCAAATATTTTTTCACCCAATCTTGATGATACTTGGTGGTAATGATCACTACAAAAATCCCACTTGGCTCACCAAAATTTGTTCTTCTAGGTTGAAGCGTTCGTTTACAGTAGCAGTTTTTATTTTTAGGATTCATTCTGTTCTCTCCTATATAGATATATGAATTTGGAACTCGAAATCCAACATCTTTGTAGTAGCTCTTTGAATCTTGATAAAATAAAGGAGTTCTCAGTTTTGTCTCTTGGTTTGTTTCCTCTTCAAGTAGCCCTAGGCACAGACTGTGGAAAAGCACTTTCATTGAGAGGGGTTGCCAAGCTTCTAAGAAATAACGAGTTTCCTAAATACCAGCAAATTTTTTTTTACCCAATCTTGATGATACTTGGTGGTAACGATCAGTACAGAAATCGCACTTGGCTCACCAAATTTTGTTCTTCTAGGTGGAAGTGTTCGTCTACAGTAGCAGTTTTATATTTAGGTTTCCCTCTCTTCTCTCCTATATAGATAGATGAATTTGGAAATCTAAATCCAACATGGCTTGTAGTAGGTATTTGAAACTTGACAAAATAAAGGAGTTCTCAGGTTTGTCTCTGTGATTTGTTTCCTCTTCAAGTAGCCCTAGGCACAGACTGTGGAAAAGCATTTTCATTGAGAGGGGTTGCCAAGCTTCTAAGAAATAACGGGGTTCCAAAATACCAGCAAATATTTTTTCACCCAATCTTGATGATACTTGGTGGTAATGATCAGTACACAAATCCCACCTGGCTCACCAAATTTTGTTCTTCTAGGTTGAAGCGTTCGTCTACAGTAGCAGTTTTTATATTTAGGTTTCCCGCTGTTGTCTCCTATATAGATAGATAAATTTGGAACTCTAAATCCAACATGGATTGTATTAGCTCTTTGAAACTTGACAAAATAAAGGAGTTCTCAGTTTTGTCTCTATGGTTTGTTTCCTCTTCATGTAGTACTAGGCACAGACTGTGGAAAAGCACTTTCATTGAGAGGGGTTGCCAAGCTTCTATAATAAGAAGTTTCCGAAATACCAGCAAATACTTTTGCACCCAATCTTGATGATAATTGGTGGTAATGATCAGTACAAAAATCCCACTTGGCTCACCAAATTTATTTCTTTAGGTTGAAGCGTTGTTCTACAGTAGCAGTTTTTTTATTTAGGTTTCCATCTCTTCTCTCCTTTTTAGATAGATGTAATGGAACTCTAAATACAACATGGTTTGCAGTAGCTCTTTGAAACGTGACAAAATAAAGGAGTTCTCAGTTTTGTCTCTATGGTTTGTTTCCTCTTCAAGTAGCCCTAGGCACGGACTGTGGAAAAGCACTTTCATTGAGAGGGATTGCCAAGCTTCTAAGAAATAAAGACTTTCCCAAATACCAGCAAATATTTGTTCACCCAAACTTTATGATACTTGTTGGTAATGATCAGTACACAAATCCCACTTAGCTCACCAAATTTTGTTCTTCTTGGTTGAAGCTTTCGTCTACACTACCAGTTTTTATATTTAGGTTTCCCTCTGTTCTCTCCTATATAGATAGATGAATTTATAACTCTAAATCCAACATGGTTTGTGTTACCTCATTGAAACTTGACAAAAAAAAAGTAGTTCTCAGTTTTGTCTCTATGGTTTGTTTCCTCTTCTAGTAGCCCTAAGCAGTGACTGTGGGAAAGCACTTTCGTTGAAAGGGGTTGCCAAGCTTCCAAGAAATTAAGAGTTTCTGAAATACCAGCAAATACTTTTTCACACAATCTGGATGATACGTGGTGGAAAAGACAAGTACACAAGTCCCACTTGGCTCACCAAATTTTGTTCTTCTAGTTTGAAGTGTTCGTTTACACCAGCAGTTTATATTTTTAGGTTTCCCTCTGTTCTCTCCTATATAGATAGATAAATTTGGAACTCTAAATCCAACATGGTTTGTAGTAGGTCTTTGAAACATGACAAAAAAAGTAGTTCTCAGTTTTGTCTCTACAATTTGTTTCCTCTTCAAGTAGCCCTAAGCAGAGACTGTGGAAAAGCACTTTCATTGAAAGGGGTTGCAAAGCTTACAGCAGAGACTGTGGAAAAGCACTTTCATTGAAAGGGGTTGCAAAGCTTACAAGAAATAACGAGTTTCCGAAATACCAGCAAATATTTTTTCACCCAATCTTGATGATACGTGGTGGTAATTATTAGTACACAAATCCCACTTGGCTCACCAAATTGTGTTCTTCTAGGAAGAAGCGTTCGTCTACAGTAGCAGTATTTATATTTAGGATTTCCTCTGTTCTCTCATATAGAGAGATGAATTTAGAACTCTAAATCCAACATGGTTTGTAGTAGCTCTTTGAAACTTGACAAAATAAAGGAGTTCTCAGTTTTGTCTCTATGGTTTGTTTCCTCTTCAAGTAGCCCTAGGCACAGACTGTGGAAAAGCACTTTCATTGAGAGGGGTTGCCAAGCTTCTAAGAAATAACAATTGTCCGAAATACCAACAAATACTTTTCACCCAATCTTGATGATACTTGGTGGTAATGATCAGTACACAAATACCACTAGGCTCACCACATTTTGTTCTTCTATGTTGAAGCGTTCGTCTGCAGTAGCAGTTTTTATACTTAGGTTTCCCTCTGTTCTCTCCTATATAGATAGATGAATTTGGAACTCTAAATCCAACATGGTTTGTAGTAACTTTTTGAAACTTGACAAAATATACGAGTTCTCAGTTTTGTCTCTATGGTTTGTTTCCTCTTCAAGTAGCCCTAGGAGAGACTGTGGAAAAGCACTTTAATTGAGAGGGGTTTCCAAGCTTCTAAGAAATAACAATTTTCCGAAATACAAGCAAATATTTTTCACCCAATCTTGAGAATACTTGGTTGTAATGATTAGTACACAAATCCCACTAGGCTCACCAAATTTTGTTCTTCTATGTTGAAGCCTTCGTCTACAGTAGCAGTTTTTATATTTAGGTTTCACTCTGTTCTCTCCTATATAGATAGATGAATTTTGAACTGTAAATCCAACATGGTTTGTAGTAGCTTTTTGAAACTTGACAAAATAAAGGAGTTATCAGTTTTGTCTCTATGGTTGTTTCCTCTTCAAGTAGCCCTAGGCACAGACTGTGGAAAAGCACTTTGATTGAGAGGGGTTTGCAAGCTTCTAAGAAATAACGATTTTCCGAAATACCAGCAAATATTTTTTACCCAATCTTGAAGAAACGTGGTGGTAATGATCAGTACACAAATCCCACTTGGCTCACCAAATTGTGTTCTTCTAGGATGAAGCGTTCGTCTACAGTAGCAGTATTTATATTTAGGTTTTCTTCTGTTCTCTCCTATATACATAGATGAATTTGGAACTCTAAATCCAACATGTTTTGTAGTAGCTAATTGAAACTTGACAAAATAAAGGAGTTCTCAGTTATATCTCTATGGTTGTTTCCTCTTCTAGTAGCACTAGGCACAGACTGTGGAGAAGAACTTTCATTGAAAAGGGATGCCAAGCTTCCAAGAAATAACGAGTTTCTGAAATACCAGCAAAAATTTTTTCACCCAATCTTGATGATACGTGGTGGTAAAGACAAGTACACAAATCCCACTTTCTCACCAAATTTTGTTCTTCTAGTTTGAAGTGTTCGTTTACACTAGCAGTTTATATTTTTATGTTTCCCTCTGTTCTCTCCTATATAGATAGATGAATTTGGAACTCTAAATCCAACATGGTTTGTAGTAGCTCTTTGAAACTTGACAAAAAATAATTGTTCTCAGTTTTGTCTCTAGCATTTGTTTCCTCTTCAAGTAGCCCTAAGCAGTGACTGTGGAAAAGCACTTTCATTTAAAGCGGTTGCCAAGCTTCCAAGAAATTACGATTTTCCAAAATATCAGCAAATATTTCTTCAGCCAATCTTGATGATACGTGGTGGTAATGATCAGTACACAAATCCCACTTGGCTCTCCAAATTGTGTTCTTCTAGGAAGAAGCGTTCGTCAACAGTAGCAGTTTTTGTATTTAGTTTTCACTCTGTTCTCTCATATAGATAGATGAATTTGGAACTCTAAATCCAACATGGTTTGTAGTAGCTCTTTGAAACTTGACAAAATAAAAAAGTTCTCAGTTTTGTCTCTATGGTTTGTTTCCTCTTCAAGTAGCCTTAGGCACAGACTGTGGAAAGCACTTTCATTGAGAGGTGTTGGCAAGCTTCTAAGAAATAACGAGTTTCCGAAATACCAGCAAATATTTTTTTCACCCAGTCTTGATGATACTTGGTGGTAATGATCAGTACACAAATCCCACTTGGCTCACCAAATTTTGTTCTTCTATGTTGAAGCGTTCGTCTACAGTAGCAGTTTTTATATTTAGGTTTCCCTCTGTTCTCTCCAATATAGATAGATGAATTTGGAACTGTAAGTCCCACATGGTTTGTAGTAGCTCTTTGAAACTTGACAAAATAAAGGAGTTATCAGTTTTATCTCTATGCTAGTTTCATCTTCAAGTAGCTCTAGGCACAGATTGTGGAAGAGCACTTTCATTGAGAAGGGTTGCAAGGCTTCTAAGAAATAACGAGTTTCCGAAATACCAGCAAATATTTTTTCACCCAATCTTGATGATACTTGGTGGTAATAATCAATACACAAATACCACTTGGCTCACCAAATTTTGTTCTTCTAGTTTTAAGCGTTCGTCTACAGTAGCAGTTTTTATATTTAGGTTTCACTCTGTTCTCTCGTATATAGATAGATGAATTTGGAACTCTAAATCCAACATGGTTTGTAGTAGCCCTTTGAAACTTGACAAAATAAAGGAGTTCTCAGGTTTGTCTCTGTGATTTGTTTCCTCTTCAAGTAGCCCTAGGCACAGACTGTGGAAAAGCACTTTCATTGAGAGGGGTTGCCAAGATAATAAGAAATAACGATTTTCCAAAATACCAGCAAATATTTTTTCACCCAATCTTGATGATACTTGGTGGTAATGATCAGTACACAAATCCCACTTGGCTCACCAAATTTTGTTCTTCTAGGTTGAAGCATTCGTGTACAGTAGCAGTTTTTATATTTAGGTTTCACTCTGTTCTCTCGTATATAGATAGATGAATTTGGAACTCTAAATCCAACATGTTTTGTAGTAGCGCTTTGAAAAGTGACACAATAAAGGAGTTCTCAGTTTTGTCTCTATGATTTTTTATCTCTTCAAGTAGCCCTAGGCACAGACTGTGGAAAAGCACTTTCGTTGACAGGGGTTGAAAGCTTCTAAGAAATAACGAGTTTCCGAAATACCAGCAAATATTTTTTCACCCAATCTTGATGATACGTGGTGGTAATGATCAGCACACAAATCCCACTTGGGTCACCAAATTGTGTTCTTCTAGGTTGAAGCGTTTGTCTACAGTAGCAGTTTTTATATTTAGGTTTTCCTCTTTCTCTCCTATATAGATAGATGAATTTGGAACTCTAAATCCAAAATGGTTTGTAGTAGCTCTTTGAAACTTGACAAAAAAAAAGTATATCTCAGTTTTGTCTCTATGATTTGTTTCCTCTTCAAGTAGCCTTAAGCAGAGACTGTGGAAAAGCACTTTCATTGAAAGGGGTTGCCAAGCTTCCAAGAAATTACGAGTTTCCGAAATACCAGCAAATATTTTCTCACCCAAACTTGATGATACATGGTGGTAATGATTGGTACATTAATCCCACTTGTCTCACCAAATTTTGTTCTTTTAGGTTGAAGCTTTCGTCTACAATAGCAGTTTTTATATTTAGGTTTCCCTCAGTTCTCTCCTATATAGATAGATGAATTTGGAACTCTAAATCCAACATGTTTTGTAGTAGCTCTTTAAATCTTGACAAAATAAAGGAGTTCTCAGTTTTGTCTCTATGGTTTGTTATCTTTTCAATAGCCCTAGGCACAGACTGTGGAAAAGCACTTTCCTTGAGAGGGGTTGCCAAGCTTCTAATAAATTACTAATTTCCGAATACCAACAAATATTTTTTTACCCAATCTTGATGATACTTGGTGGTAATGACAAGTACACAAATCACACTTGGCTCACAAAATTTTGTTCTTCTATGTTGAAGGTTTCGTCTACAGTAGCAGTTTTTATATTTAGGTTTCCCTCTGTTCTCTCATATAGAGATAGATGAATTTGGAACTCTAAATCCAACATGGTTTGTAGTAGCTCTTTGAAAATTGATAAAATAAAGCAGTTCCCAGTTTTCTCTCTATGGTTTGTTTCCTCTTCAAGTAGCCCTTGGCACAGACTGTGGAAAAGCACTTTCATTGAGAGGGGTTGCCAGGCTTCTAAAAAATAACAAGTTTCCGAAATACCAGCAAATATTTTTTCACCCAATCTTGATGATACTTGGTGGTAATGATCAGGACACAAATCCCACTTGGCTCACCAAATTTTGTTCTTCTAGGTTGAAGCGTTCGTCTACAGTAGCAGTTTTTATATTTAGGTTTCACTCTTTTCTCTCCTAAATAGATAGATGAATTTGGAACTCTAAAACCAACATGGTCTGTAGTAGCTCTTTGAAAGTTGACAAAATAAAGGAGTTCTCAGTTTTGTCTCTATGGTTTGTTTCCTCTTCAATAGCCCTAGGCACAGACTGTGGAGAAGCATTTCATTGAGAGGGGTTGCCAAGCTTCTAAGAAATAACGAATTTCCGAAATACCAGCAAATATATTTTCACCCAATATTGATGATACTTTGTGGTAATGATCGGTACAAAAATCCCACCTGGCTCACCAAATTTTGTTCTTCTACGTTTAAGGGTTCGTCTACAGTAGCAGTTTTTATATTTAGGTTTCAGTCTGTTCTTTCCCATATAGATAGATGAATTTGGAACTCTAAACCCAACATGGTTTGTAGTAGCTCTTTGAAAATTCACAAATTAAAGGAGTTCTCAGATTTGTCTCTATGGTTTGTTTCCTCCTCAAGTAGCCCTAGGAGAGACTGTGGAAAGGCACTTTCATTGAGAGGGGTTTCCAAGCTTCTGAGAAATAACGAGTTTCCGAAATACCAGCACATATTTTTTCACCCAATCTTGATGATACGTGGTGGTAAACACAAGTACACAAATCCCACTTGGCTCTCCAAATTTTGTTCTTCTAGTTTGAAGTGTTCGTTTACAATAGCAGTTTACATTTTTAGGTTTCCCTCTGTTCTCTCCTATATAGATAGATGAATTTGGAACTCTAAATCCAACATGGTTTGTAGTAGCTCTTTGAAACTTGACAAAATAAAGGAGTTCTCAGTTGGTCTCTATGGTTTGTTTCCTCTTCTAGTAGCCCTAGGCACAGACTGTGGAAAAGCACTTTCATTGAGAGGGGTTTGCAAGCTTCTAAGAAATAACGAGTTTCCGAAATACCAGCAAATATTTTTTCACCCAATCTTGATGATACTTTGCGGTAATGATCAGTACAAAAATCCCACTTGGCGCACCGAATTTTGTTCTTCTAAGTTGAAGCGTTCGTCTACAGTAGCAGTTTTTATACTTAGGTTTTTCTCTGTTCTCTCATATATAGATAGATGAATTTGGAACTGTAAATCCAACATGGTTTGTAGTTACTTTATGAAACTTGACAAAATATACGAGTTCTCAGTTTTGTCTCAATGTTTTGTTTCCTCTTCAAGTAGCCCTAGGAGTTACTGTGTAAAAGCACTTTCATTGAGAGGGGTTTCCAAGCTTCTAAGAAATAACGAGTTTCCGAAATACCAGCAAATATTTTTTACCCAATCTTGACGATAGGTGGTGGTAATGATCAGTGCACAAATCCCACTTGACTCACCAAATTTTGTTCTTCAAGGTTGAAGCGTTCGTTTATAGTAGCAGTTTTTATTTTTAGGTTTCAATCTGTTCTCTCCTATATAGTTAGATGAATTTGGAATTCTAAATCTAACATGGTTTGTAGTAGCTCGTTGAAACTTGACAAAATAAAGGAGTTCTCATTTTTGTCTCTATTGTTTGTTTCCTCTTCAAGTAGCCCTAGGCACAGACTGTGGAAAAGCACTTTCATTGAGAGGGGTTGACAAACTTCTACGAAATGCCGATTACCGAAATACAGCAAATATTTTTCACCCAATCTTGATGATACTTGGTGGTAATGATCAGGACACAAATCCCACTTGGCTCACCAAATTTTGTTCTTCTAGGTTGAAGCGTTCGTCTACAGTAGCAGTTTTTTTATTTAGGTTTCCCTCTGTTCTCTCCTATATAGATAGATGAATTTGTAACTCTAAATCCAACATGGTTTGTAGTAGCTCTTTGAAAGTTGACAAAATAAAGGAGTTCTCACTTTTGTCTCTATGGTTTGTTTCCTCTTCAAGTAGCCCTAACAGAGACTGTGGAAAAGCACTTTCATTGAAAGGGGTTGCCAAGCTTCCAAGAAATATCGAGTTTCCGAAATACCAGCAAATATTTTTTCACCCAAACTTGATGATACTTGGTGGTAATGATCGGTACACAAATCCCACTTGACTCACCAAATTTAGTTCTTCTAGGTTGAAGCGTTCTTTTACAGTAGCAGTTTATATTTTTAGGTTTCACTCTGTTCTCTCATATATAGATAGATGAATTTGGAACTCTAAATCCAACATGGTTTGTAGTAGCTCTTTGAAACTTGACCAAAAAAAGTAGTTCTCTGTTTTGTCTCTATGGTTTGTTTTTTCTTCAAGTAGCCCTAAGCAGAGACTGTGGAAAAGCACTTTCATTAAAAGGGGTTGCCAAGCTTCCAAGAAATTACGAGTTTCCGAAATACCAGCAAATATTTTTTCACCCAGTCTTAATGATACTTTTGGTAATGATCAGTACACAAATCGCACTTGGCTCACCAAATTTTCTTCTTCTAGGTTGAAGCGTTCGTCTACAGTAGTCGTTTTGATATTTAGTTTTCTCTCTGTTCTCTCCTATATAGATAGATGAATTTGGAACTCTAAATCCAACATGGTTTATAGTCGCTCTTTGAAATTTGACAAAAAAAATTAGTTCTCAGTTTTGTCTCTATGGTTTGTTTCCTCCTCAAGTAGCGCTAAGCAGAGACTGTGGAAAAGCACTTTCATTGAAAGGGGTTGCCAAGCTTCCAAAAAATAACGAGTTCCCGAAATACCCGCAAATATTTTTTCACCCAATCTTGATGATACTTGGTGGTAATGATCGGAACACAAATCCCACTTGACTCACCAAATTTTGTTCTTCTAGGTTGAAGCGTTCTTTTAAACCAGCAGTTTATATTTTTAGGTTTCCCTCTGTTCTCTCCTATATAGATAGATGAATTTGGAACTCTAAATCCAACATGGTTTGTAGTAGCTCTTTGAAACTTGATAAAATAAAGGAATTCTAAGTTTTGTCTCTATTATTTTTTCCTCTTCAAGTAATCCTAAGCAGAAACTGTGGAAAAGCACTTTCATTGAAAGGGGTTGTCAAGCTTCCAAAAAATTACGAGTTTCCGAAATACCAGCAAATATTTTTTCACCCAAACTTGATGATACGTGGTGGTAATGATCGGTACAAAAATTAAACTTGGCTCACCAAATATTGTTCTTCTAGGTTGAAGCGTTCGTTTACAGTAGCAGTTTTTATTTTTAGGTTTCCCTCTTTTCTCTCCTATATAAATAGATGAATTTGGAACTATTAATCCAACATGGTTTGTTGTAGCTCTTTGAAACTTGACAAAATAAAGGAGTTCTCACTTTTGTCTCTACGGTTTGTTACCTATTCCAGTAGCCCTAGGGACAGACTGTGGAAAAGCAATTTCATTGAGAGGGGTTGCCAAGCTTTTAAGAAATAACGAGTTTCTGAAATACCAGCAAATATTTTTTCACCCAGTCTTGATGATACTTGGTGGTAATGATCAGTACACAAATCCCACTTGGCTCACCAAATTTTGTTCTTCTATGTTGAAGCGTTCATCTACAGTAGCAGTTTTTATATTTAGGTTTCCCTCTGTTCTCTCCAATATAGATAGATGAATTTGGAACTGTAAGTCCCACATGGTTTGTAGTAGCTCTTTGAAACTTGACAAAATAAAGGAGTTATCAGTTTTATCTCTATGCTAGTTTCATCTTCAAGTAGCCCTAGGCACAGACTGTAGAAGAGCACTTTCATTGAGAAGGGTTGCAAAGCTTCTAAGAAATAACGAGTTTGCGAAATACCAGCAAATATTTTTTCACCCAATCTTGATGATACTTGGTGGTAATGATCGTTATAAAAATCACACTTGGCTCACCAAATTTTGTTCTTCTAGGTTGAATCGTTCGCCTACAGTAGCAGTTTTTATATTTAGGTTTCCCTCTGTTCTCTCCTATACAGATAGAATAATTTGGAACACTAAATAAAACATGGTTTGTAGTAGCTCTTTGAAACTTGACAGAATAAAGGAGTTCTAAGTTTTGTCTCTATGGTTTGTTTCCTCTTCAAGTAGCCCTAGGAGAGACTCTGGAAAAGCACTTTAATTGAGAGGGGTTTCCAAGCTTCTACGAAATAACAATTTTCCGAAATACCAGCAAATATTTTTCACCCAATCTTGAGAATACTTGGTTGTAATGATCAGTACACAAATCCCACTAGGCTCACCAAATTTTGTTCTTCTATGTTGAAGCGTTCGTCTACAGTAGCAGTTTTTATATTTAGGTTTCACTCTGTTCTCTCCTATATAGATAGATGAATTTTGAACTGTAAATCCAACATGGTTTGTAGTAGCTTTTTGAAACTTGACAAAATAATGTACTTCTCAGTTTTGTCTCTGTGGTTTGTTTCCTCTTCACGTAGCCCTAAGCACAGACTGTGGAAAAGCACTTTGATTGAGAGGGGTTGCCAAACTTCTAAGAAATAACGAGTTTCCGAAATACCAGCAAATATTTTTTCACCCAATCTTGATGATACTTGGTGGTAATGATCAGTACACAATTCCGACCTGGCTCACCAAATTTTGTTCTTCTAAATTGAAGCGTTCGTCTACAGTAGCAGTTTTTATATTTAGGTTTCCCTCTGTTCTCTCCTATATAGGTAGATGAATTTGGAACTCTAAATCCAACATGGTTTGTAGTAGCTCTTTGATACTTGACAAAATAAAGGAGTTCTCAGTTTTGTCTTTATGGTTTGCTTCCTCTTCAAGTATCCCTATGCACAGAATGTGGAAAATCTTGCTCATTGAGAAGGGTTGGCAAGCTTCTAAGAAATAACGAGTTTCCGAAATACCAGCAAATATTTTTTACCCAATCTTGAAAAACGTGGTCGTAATGATCAGTACACAAATCCCACTTGGCTCACCAAATTGTGTTCTTTTAGGATGAAGCGTTCGTCTACAGTAGCAGTTTTTATATTTAGGTTTTCCTCTGTTCTCTCCTATATACATAGATGAATTTGGAACGCTAAATCCAACATGTTTTGTAGTAGCTCTTTGAAACTTGACAAAATAAAGGAGTTCTCAGTTTTCTGTCTATGGTTTGTTTCCTCTTCTAGTAGCCCTAGGCACAGACTGTGGAGAAGAACTTTCATTGAAAAGGGTTGCCAAGCTTCCAAGAAATAACGAGTTTCCGAAATACCAGCAAAAATTTTTTCACCCAATCTTGACGATACGTGGAGGTAAAGACAAGTACACAAATCCCACTTTCTCACCAAATTTTGTTCTTCTAGTTTGAACTGTTCCTTTACACTAGCAGTTTATATTTTTAGGTTTCCCTCTGTTCTCTCCTATATAGATAGATGAATTTGGAACTCTAAATCCAACATGGTTTGTAGTAACTCTTTGAAACTTGACAAAAAATAATGGTTCGCAGTTTTGTCTCTACCATTTGTTTCCTCTTCAAGTAGCCCCAAGCAGAGACTGTGGAAAAGCACTTTCATTGAAAGGGGTTGCCAAGCTTCCAAGAAATTAAGATTTTCCGAAATATCAGCAAATATTTTTTCAGCCAATCTTGATGATACGTGGTGGTAATGATCAGTACACAAATCCCACTTGGCTCACCAAATTGTGTTCTTCTAGGAAGAAGCGTTCGTCTACAGTAGCAGTTTATATATTTAGGTTTTCCTCTGTTCTCTCATATAGATAGATGAATTTGGAACTCTAAATCCAACATGGTTTGTATTATCTCTTTGAAACTTGATAAAATAAAGGAGTTCTCAGTTTTGTCTCTATGGTTTGTTTCCTCTTCAAGTAGCCCTAGCCACAGACTGTGGAAAGCACGTTCATTGAGAGGGGTTTCAAGCATCTAAGAAATAACGAGTTTTCGAAATACCAGCAAATATTTTTTCACCCAATCTTGATGATACTTGGCGGTATTGATCAGTACAAAAATCCCACTTGGCTCACCAAATTTTGTTCTTCTATGTTGAAGCGTTATTCTACAGTAGCAGTTTTATATTTAGGTTTTCCTCTGTTCTCTCCTATATAGATAGATGAATTTGGAACTGTAAATCCAACATGGTTTCTAGTAGCTTTTTGAAACTTGACAAAACAAAGGAGTTCTCAGTTTTGTCTCTATGGATTGTTTCCTCTTCTAGTAGCCCTAGGCACAGACTATGGAGAAGAACTTTCTTTGAAAAAGTTTGCCAGGTTCCAAGAAATAACGAGTTGCCGAAATAGCAGCAAAATTTTTTTCACCCAATCTTGATGATACGTGGTGGAAAAGACAAATACACAAATCCCAATTGGCTCACCAAATTTTGTTCTTCTAGTTTGAAGTGTTCGTTTACACTAGCAGTTTATATTTTTAGGTTTCCCTCTGTTCTCTCCTATATAGATAGATGAATTTGGAATGCTGAATCCAACATGGTTTGTAGTAGCTCTTTGAAACTTGACAAAAAAAATGAAGTTCTCAGTTTTGTCTCTACCATCTGTTTCCTCTTCAATTAGCCCTAGGCAGAGACTGTGGAAAAGCACTTTCATTGAAAGTGGTTGCCAAGCTTCCAAGAAATAACGAGTTTCCGAAATACCAGCAAAATTTTTTTCACCCAATCTTGATGATACGTGGTGGTAAAGACAAGTACACAAATCCCACTTGGCTCACCAAATTTTGTTCTTCTAGTTTGAAGTGTTCGTTTACACTAGCAGTTTATATTTTTAGGTTTCCCTCTGTTCTCTCCTATATAGATAGATGAATTTGGAACTGTTAATTCAACATGGTTTGTAGTAGCTCTTTGAAACTTGACAAAAAAAAGTAGATCTCAGTTTTGTCTCTATGGTTTGTTTTTTCTTCAAGTAGCCCTAAGCAGAGACTGTGGAAAAGCACTTTCATTAAAAGGGGTTGCTAAACTTCCAATAAATTACGAGTTTCTGAAATACCAGCAAATATTTCCTCACCCAATCTTGTTGATACGTGGTGGTAATTACAAGTACACAAATCCCACTTGGCTCACCAAATTTTGTTCTTCTAGGTTGAAGCGTTCGTTTACAGTTGCAGTTTTTATTTTTGGTTTCTCTCTGTTCTCTCCTATATAGATAGGTGAAATTGGAACTCTAAATCCAACATGGTTTGTAGTAGCCCTTCAAAACTTGACAAAATAAAGGACTTCTCAGATTTGTCTCTATGGTTGCTTCCTCTTCAAGTAGCCCTAGGCACAGACTGTGGAAAAGCAGTTTCATTGAGAGGGGTTGCCAAGCTTCTAAGAAATAACGAGTTTCCGAAATACCAGCAAATATTTTTTCACCCAATCTTGATGATACTTGGTGGTAATGATCAGTACACAAATCCCACTTGGCTCACCAAATTTTGTTCTTCTAGGTTGAAGCGTTCGTCTACAGTAGTCGTTTTATATTTAGGTTTCCCTCTGTTCTCTCCTATATAGTTAGATGAATTTGGAACTCTAAGTCCAACTTGGTTTATAGTCGCACTTTGAAACTTACAAAATGAAGGAGTTCTCAGTTTTGTCTCTATGGATTGTTTCCTCTTCAAGTAGCCCTAAGCAGAGACTGTGGAAAAGCACTTTCATTGAAAGGGGTTGCCAAGCTTCCAAGAAATAACGAGTTTCCGAAATACCAGCAATATTTTTTCACCCAATCTTGATGATACGTGGTCGTAATGACAAGTACACAAATCCCACTTTGCTCACCAAATTTTGTTTTTCTAGGTGGAAGCGTTCATTTACAGTTGCAGTTTTTATTTTTGGTTTCACTCTCTTCTCTCCTATATAGATAGGTGAAATTGGAACTCTAAATCCAACATGGTTTGTAGAAGCCCTTCAAAACTTGACAAAATAAAGGACTTCTCAGATTTGTCTCTATGGTTGCTTCCTCTTCAAGTAGCCCTAGGCACAGACTGTGGAAAAGCAGTTTCATTGAGAGGGGTTGCCAAGCTTCTAAGAAATAACGAGTTTCCGAAATACCAGCAAGTATTTTTTCACCCAATCTTGATGATACTTGGTGGTAATGATCAGTACACAAATCCCACTTGGCTCACCAAATTTTGTTCTTCTAGGTTGAAGCATTCGTCTACAGTAGTCGTTTTATATTTAGGTTTCCCTCTGTTCTCTCCTATATAGTTAGATGAATTTGGAACTCTAAGTCCAACTTGGTTTATAGTCGCTCTTTGAAACTTACAAAATGAAGGAGTTCTCAGTTTTGTCTCTATGGATTGTTTCCTCTTCAAGTAGCCCTAAGCAGAGACTGTGGAAAAGCACTTTCATTGAAAAGGGTTGCCAAGCTTCCAAGAAATAACGAGTTTCCGAAATACCAGCAATATTTTTTCACCCAATCTTGATGATACGTGGTCGTAATGACAAGTACACAAATCCCACTTTGCTCACCAAATTTTGTTTTTCTAGGTGGAAGCGTTCATTTACAGTTGCAGTTTTTATTTTTGGTTTCACTCTCTTCTCTCCTATGTAGATAGATGAATTTGGAACTCTAAATCCAACATGGTTTGTAGTAGCTCCTTGAAACTTGACAAAATTAAGGAGTTCACAGTTTTGTCTCTATGGTTTGTTTCCTCTTCAAGTAGCCCTAGGCACAGACATTGGAAGAGCACTTTCATTGAGAGGGGTTGAAGAGCATCTAAGAAACAACGAGTTTCCGAAATACCAGCAAATATTATTTCACCCAATATTGATGATACTTGGTGGTAATGATCAGTACAAAAATCCCACTTGGCTCACCAAATTTTGTTTTTCTACGTTGAAGCGTTCGTCTTCAGTAGTCATTTTTATATTTAGGTTTCCCTCTGTTCTCTCCTATATAGATAGATGAATTTGGTACTCTAAATTCAACATGGTTTGTAGTAGCTCTTTGAAATTTGACAAAATAAAGGACTTCTCAGTTTTGTGTCTATGGTTGTTTACTCTTCAAGTAGGCCTAGGCACAGACTGTGGAAAAGCACTTTCATTGAGTGGGGTTGCCAAGCTTCTAAGAAATAATGAGTTTCCGAAATACGAGCAAATATTTTTTCACCCAGTCTTGATGATACTTGGTGGTAATGATCAGTACACAAATCCCACTTGGCTCACCAAATTTTGTTCTTCTAGGTTGAAGCGTTCGTCTACAGTAGTCGTTTTTATATTTAGGTTTCCCTCTGTTCTCTCCTATATAGATAGATGAATTTGTAACTCTAAATCCAACATGGTTTATAGTCGCTCTTTGAAACTTGACAAAATAAAGGATTTCTCAGTTTTGTCTCTATGGTTTGTTTCCTCTTCAAGTAGCCCTAAGCAGAGACTGTGGAAAAGCACCTTCATTGAAAGGGGTTGCAAAGCTTCCAAAAAATAACGAGTTCCCGAAATACCCGCAAATATTTTTTCACCCAATCTTGATGATACTTGGTGGTAATGATCGGTACACAAATCCCACTTGACTCACCAAATTTTGTTCTTCTAGGTTGAAGCGTTCTTTTACAGTAGCTGTTTATATTTTTAGGTTTCCCTCTGTTCTCTCCTATATAGATAGATGAATTTGGAACTCTAAATCCAACATGGTTTGTAGTAGCTCTTTGAAACTTGACAAAATAAAGGAGTTCTCACTTTTGTCTCTATTATTTATTTGCTCTTCAAGTAGCCCTAAGCAGAAAATGTGGAAAAGCACTTTCATTGAAAGGGGTTGCCAAGCTTCCAAAAAATTACGAGTTTCCGAAATACCAGCAAAGATTTTTTCACCCTATCTTGATGATACATGGTGGTAATGATCGGTACACAAATCCCACTTGGCTCACCAATTTTTGTTCCTCTAGGTTGAAGCGTTCGTTTACAGTAGCAGTTTTTATTTTTAGGTTTCCTTCTGTTCTCTCCTATATAGATAGATGAATTTGGAACTCTAAATCCAACATGGTTTGTAGTAGCTCTTTGAAACTTGACAAAATAAAGGAGTTCTCACTTTTGTCGCTATCGTTTGCTTCCTCTTCAAGTAGCCCTAGGCACAGACTGTGGAAAAGCACTTTAATTGAGAGGAGTTGCCAAGATTCCAAGAAATAACGAGTTTCCGAAACACCAGCAAATATTTTTTCACCCAATCTTGATGATACATGGTGGTAATGATCGGTACACAATTCCCACTTGACTCACCAAATTTTGTTCTTCTAGGTTGAAGCGTTCTTTCACAGTAGCAATTTATATTTTTAGGTTTCCCTCTGTTCTCTCCTATATAGATAGATGAATTTGGAACTCTAAGCAACATGGTTTGTAGTAGCTCTTTGAAACTTGACAAAAAAAAGCAGTTCTCAGTTTTGTCTCTATGATTTGTTTCCTTTTCAAGTAGCCCTAAGCAGAGACTGTGGAAAAACATTTTCTTTGAAAGGGGTTGCCAAGTTTGGAAGAAATAATGAGTTTCCGAAATACCAGCAAATATTTTTTCACCCAATCTTGAGGATACTTGGTGGTAATGATCTGTACAGAAATCCCACTTGACTCACCAAATTTTGTTCTTCTAGTTTGAAGTGTTCGTTTACAGCACCAGTCTATATTTTTAGGTTTCCCTTTGTTCTCTTCTATATAGATAACGGAATTTGGAACTCTAAATCCAACATAGTTTGTACTAGCTTTTTGAAACTTGACAAAAAAAGTAGTTCTCAGTTTTGTCTCTATAATTTGTTTCCTCTTCAAGTCGCCCAAAGCACAGACTGTGGAAAAGAACTTTCACTGAAATTAGTTGCCAAGCTTCCAAGAAATTACGAGTTTACGAAATACCAGCAAATACTTTTTCACCCAATCTTGATGATACGTGGTGGTAATGACAAGTACACAAATCCCGCTTGGCTAAACAAATTTTGTCCTTCTATGTTTAAGCGTTCGTCTACACTAGCAGTTTTTAAATTTAGGTTTCACACTGCCCTCTCTTATATAGATAGATGAATTTGGAACTCTAAATCCAACATGGTTTATAGTAGCTCTTTGAAACTTGACAAAATAAAGGAGTTCTCAGTTTTGTCTCTATGGGTTTTTCCTCTTCATGTAGCCCTAGGCAAAGATTGTGGAAAAGCATTTTCATTGAGAGGGGTTGCCAAGCTTCTAAGAAATAACGAGTTTCCAAAAACTCAGCAAATATTTTTTCACAGAATCTTGGTGATACTTATTGGTAGTGATCAGTACACAAATCACACTTGGCCCACCAAATTTTGTTCTTCTAGGTTGAAGCGTTCGTCTACAGTAGCTGTTTTTATATTTAGGTTTCCCTCTGTTCTCTCCTATATAGATAGATTAATTTGGAACTCTAATTCCAACATGGTTTCTAGTAGCTCTTTGAAACTTGAAGAAATAATGGAGTTCTCAGATTTGTCTGTATGATTTGTTTCCTCTTCAAGTAGCCCTAAGAAGAGCTTGTGGAAAAGCACTTTCATTGAAAGGAGTTGCCAAGCTTCCAAGAAATTACGAGTTTCCGAAATACCAGCAAATATTTTTTCACCCGATCTTGATGATACTTGGTGGTAATGAAAAGTGCACAAATCCCACTTTGCTTACCAAATTTTGTTCTTCTTGGTTGAAGCGTTCGTTTCAAGTAGCAGTTTTTATTTTTAGGTTTCACTCTGTTCTCTCCTATGTAGATAGATGAATTTGGAACTCTAAATCCAACAAGGTTTGTAGTAGCTCTTTGAAACATGACATAATAAAGGAGTTCTCAGGTTTGTCTCTATAATTTGTTTCCTCTTCAAGTAGCCCTAAGCAGAGACTGTGGAAAAGCACTTTCATTGAAAGGGATTGCCAAGCTTCCAGGAAATTACGAGTTTCCGAAATACCAGCAAATATTTTTTCACCCAATCTGAATGATACGTGGTCGTAATGACAAGGACACAAATCCCCCTTGGCCCACCAAATTTTGTTCTTCTAGGTTGAAGCATTCGTTTACAGTAGCAGTTTATATTTTTAGGTTTCCCTGTGTTCTCTCCTATATAGATAGATGAATTTGGAACTCTAAATTCAACATGGTTTCTAGTAGCTCTTTGAAACTTGATAAAATAAAGGTGTTCTCAGTTTTGTCTCTATGGTTTGTTTCCTCTTCAAGTAAACCTAGGCACAGACTGTGGAAAAGCACTTTCATTGAGAGGGGTTGCAAAACTTCTAAGAAATAACGAGTTTCCGAAATACTAGCCAATATTTTTTCACCCAATCATGATGATACTTGGTGTTAATGATCAGTACACATATCCCACTTGGCTCACCAAATTTTGCTCTTCTGGTTTGAAGCATTCGTCTACAGTAGCAGTTTTTATATTTAGTTTTCCCTCTCTTCTCTCCTATATAGTTAAATGAATTTGGAAATCTAAATCCAACATGGTTTGTAGTAGCTCTTTGAAACTTGACAAAAAAAGTAGTTCTCAGTTTTGTCTCTAAGGTTTGTATCCTCTTCAAGTAGCCCTTAGCAAAGACTGTGGAAAAGCACTTTCATTGAAAGGGGTTGCCAAGCTTCCACGAAATTAGGATTTTCCGAAATAACAGCAAATATTTTTTACCCAATCTGGATGATACGTGGTGGTAATGACAAGAACACAAATCCCACTTTTCTCACCAAATTTTGTTCTTCTAGGTTTAAGCGTTCGTCTACAGTAGCAGTTTTTATATTTAGGTTTCCCTCTGTTCTCTCCTATATAGATAGATGAATTTGGAACTCTAAATCCAACATGGTTTGTAGTAGCTCTTTGAAACTTGACAAAATAAAGGAGTTCTCACTTTTTTCGCTATGGTTTGCTTCCTCTTCAAGTAGCCCTAGGCACAGACTGTGGAAAAGCACTTTCATTTAGAGGAGTTGCGAAGCTTCCAAGAAATAACGAGATTCCGAAACACCAGCAAATATTTTTTCACCCAATCTTGATGATACGTGGTGGTAATGATCGGTACACAAATCCCACTTGACTCACCAAGTTTTGTTCTTCTAGGTTGAAGCGTTCGTTTACAGTAGCAGTTTTTATTTTTAGGTTTCCCTCTGTTCTCTCCTATATAGATAGATGAATTTGGAACTCTAAATCCAACATGGTTTGTAGTAGCTATTTGAAACTTGACAAAATAAAGGAGTTCTCAGTTTTTTTCTGAATTTTTTGTTTCCTCTTCAATTAGCCCTAGGCACAGACTGTGGAAAAGCACTTTCATTGAGAGGGGTTGCCAAGCATCTAAGAAATAACGAGTTTCCGAAATATCAGCAAATATTTTTTCACCCAATCTGGATGATACGTGGTGGTAATGACAAGTACACAAATTCCCATAAGCTCACCAAATTTTGTTCTTCTAGGTTGAAGCATTCGTTTACAGTAGCGGTTTTATTTTTTTTTTTAGGTTTCCCTCTGTTCTCTCCTATATAGATGAATGAATTTGGAACTCTTAATCCAACATGATTTTTAGTAGCTCTTTGAAACTTGACAAAATAAAATGGTTCTCATTTTTGTCTCTATGGTTTGTTTCCTCTTCAAGTGTCCCTCAGCAGACAGTGTGGAAAAGCACTTTCATTGAGAGGGGTTGCCAAGCTTCTAAGAATTAGCGAGTTTCCGAAATACCAGCAAATATTTTTTCACCCAATCTTGATGATACGTGGTGGTAATGATCAGTACACAAATAACACTTCGCTCACCAAAATGTGTTCTTCTAGGTTGAAGCGTTCGTCTACAGTAGCAGTTTTTATATTTAGGTTTCCCTCTCTTCTCTCCTATATAGAAAAATGAATTTGGAAATCTAAATCCAACATGGTTTGTAGTAGCTCTTTGAAACTTGACAAAAAAAGTAGTTCTCAGTTTTGTCTCTATGGTTTGTTTCCTCTTCAAGTAGCCCTTAGCAGAGACTGTGGAAAAGCACTTTCATTGAAAGGGGTTGCCAAATTTCCAAGAAATTACGAGTTTCCGAAATACGACCAAATATTTTTTCACCCAATCTTGATGATACGTGGTGGTAATGACAAGTACACAAATCCCACTTGGCTCACCAAATTTTGTTCTTCTAGGTTGAAGCGTTCGTTTACAGTAGCAGTTTATATTTTTAGGTTTCCCTCTGTTCTCTCTTATACAGATAGATGAAATTGGAACTCTAAATCCAACATGGTTTGTAGTAGCTCTTTCAAACTTGACAAAATAAAGTAGTTCTCAGTTTTGATTCTATGATTTGTTTCCTTTTCAAGTAGCCCTAGGTACAGACTGTGGAAAAGCACTTTCATTGAAAGGGGTTGCCAAACTTCTAAGAAATAACGAGTTTCCAAAATACCAGCAAATATTTTTTCACCCAATCTTGATGATATTTGGTGGTAATGATCACTACACAAATCCCACTTCGCTCACCAAATTTTGTTCTTCTAGGTTGAAGCGCTCGTTTACAGTAGCAGTTTTTATTTTTAGGTTTCATTCTGTTCTCTCCTATATAGATAGATGAATTTGGAACTCTAAATCCAACATCTTTGTAGTAGCTCTTTGAAACTTGATAAAATAAAGGAGTTCTCAGTTTTGTCTCTTGGTTTGTTTCCTCTTCAAGTAGCCCTAGGTACAGACTGTGAAAAGCACTTTCATTGAAAGGGGTTGCAAAGCTTCCAAGAAATAACGAGTTTCCGAAATAACAGCAAATATTTTTTGACCCAAACTTGATGATTCTTGGTGGTAATGATCAGTACACAAATCCCACCTGGCTCACGAAATTTTGTTCTTCTAGGTTTACGCGTTCGTCTACAGTAGCAATTTTATATTTAGGTTTCCCTCTCTTCTCTCATATATAGATAGATGAATTTGGAACTCTAAATAAAACATGGTTTATAGTAGCTCTTTGAAACTTGACAAATATATAGTTCTCAGTTTTGTCTCTATGGTGTGTTTCCTCTTCAAGTAGCCCTAGGCACACACTTTGGAAAAGCACCTTTATTGAGAGGGTTTGTCAATCTTCTAAGAAATAACGAGTTTCCGAATTACCAGCAAACATTTTTTCAACCAATCTTGATGATACTTGGTGGTAATGATCAGTACACAAATACCACCTGGCTCACCAATTTTGTTTTTCTATGTTGAAGCGTTCGTCTACAGTAGCAGTTTTATATTTAGGTTTTCCTCTGTTCTCTCCTATATAGATAGATGAATTTGGAACGGTAAATACCACATGGTTTCTAGTAGCTTTTTGAAACTTGACAAAACAATGTAGTTCTCAGTTTTGTGTCTATGGATTGTTTCCTCTTCTAGTCTCCCTAGGCACAGACTGTGGAGAAGAACTTTCTTTGAAAAAGTTTGCCAAGCTTGCAAGAAATAACGAGTTGCCGAAATAGCAGGAAAATTTTTTTCACCCAATCTCGATGATACGTGGTGGAAAAGACAAGTACACAAATCCCAATTGGCTCACCAAATTTTGTTCTTCTAGTTTGAAGTGTTCGTTTACACTAGCAGTTTATATTTTTAGGTTTCCCTCTGTTCTCTTTTATATAGATAGATGAATTTGGAACTCTAAATCCAACATGGTTTGTACTAGCTCTTTGAAACTTGACAAAAAAAAGAAGTTCTCAGTTTTGTCTGTACCATCTGTTTCCTCTTCAAGTAGCCCTAAGCAGAGACTGTGGAAAAGCACTTTCATTGAAAGGGGTTGCCAAGCTTCCAAGAAATAACGAGTTTCCGAAATACCAGCAAAAATTTTTTCACCCAATCTTGATGATACGTGGTGGTAAAGACAAGTACACAAATCCCACTTGGCTCACCAAATTTTGTTCTTCTAGGTTGAAGTGTTCGTTTACACTAGCAGTTTATATTTTTAGGTTTCCCTCTGTTCTCTCCTATATAGACAGATGAATTTGGAACTGAAAATTCAACATGGTTTGTAGTAGCTCTTTGAAACTTGACAACATAAAGGAGTTCCCAGTTTTGTCTCTATGGTTTGTTTCCTTTTCAAGTAGCCCTAGGCACAGACTGTGGAAACGCAATTTGATTGAGAGGGGTTGCCAAGCTTCTAAGAAATAACGAGTCACCGAAATACCAGCAAATACTTTTTCAGCCAATCTTGACGATACGTGGTGGTAATGATAAGTGCACAAATCCCACCTTCTCACCAAATTTTGTTCTTCTATGTTGAAGCGTTCGTCTACAGTAGCAGTCTTTATATTTAGGTTTCCCTCTGTTCTCTCCTATATAGATAGATGAATTTGGAACTGTAAATCCAACATGGTTTGTAGTAGCTCTTCGAAACTTGACAAAAGAAAGGAGTTATCTGTTTTATCTCTATGCTAGTTTCATCTTCAAGTAGCCCTAGGCACAGACTGTGGAAGAGTACTTTCATTGAGAAGGGTTGCAAAGCTTCTAAGAAATAACGAGTTTCCAAAATACCAGCAAATATTTTTTTCACCCAATCTTGATGATACTTGGTGGTAATGATGAGTACACAAATCCCACTTGGCTCACCAAATTGTGTTCTTCTAGGTTGAAGGGTTCGTCTACAGTAGCAGTTTTTATATTTAGGTTTTCCTCTGTTCTCTCCTATATAGATAGATGAATTTGGAACTCTAAATCCAACATGGTTTGTAGTAGCTCTTTGAAACTTGACAAAATAAAGGATTTCTCAGTTTTGTCTCTATGGTTTGTTTCCTCTTCAAGTAGCCCTAGGCACAGACTGTGGAGAAGAACTTTCATTGAAAAGGGTTGCCAAGCTTCCAAGAAATAACGAGTTGCCGAAATACCAGCAAAAATTTTTTCACCCAATCTTGATGATACGTGGTGGAAAAGACAAGTACACAAATCCCACTTGGCTCACCAAATTTTTTTCTTCTAGTTTGAAATGTTCGTTTACACTAGCAGTTTATATTTTTAGGTTTCCCTCTGTTCTCTCCTATATAGATAGATGAATTTGGAACTGTAAATTCAACATGGTTTATATTAGCTCTTTGAAACTAGACAAAATAAAGGAGTTCTCAGTTTTGTCTCTATGGTTTGTTTCCTTTTCAAGTAGCCCTAGGCACAGACTGTGGAAAAACAATTTGATTGAGAGGGGTTGCCAAGCTTCTAAGAAATAACGAGTCACCGAAATACCAGCAAATACTTTTTCAGCCAATCTTGACGATACGTGGTGGTAATGATCAGTGCACAAATCCCACCTTCTCACCAAATTTTGTTCTTCTATGTTGAAGCGTTCGTCTACAGTAGCAGTTTTTATAATTAGGGTTCCCTCTGTTCTCTATATAGATAGATGAATTTGGAACTGTAAATCCAACATGGTTTGTAGTAGCCCTTGGAAACTTGACAAAAGAAAGGAGTTATCAGTTTTATCTCTATGCTAGTTTCATCTTCAAGTAGCCCTGGGCACAGACTGTGGAAGAGTACTTTCATTGAGAAGGGTTGCAAAGCTTCTAAGAATTAACGAGTTTCCGAAATACCAGCAAATATTTTTTCATCCAATCTTGATGATACTTGGTGGTAATGATCAGTATAAAAATCCCACCTGGCTCACCAAATTTTGTTCTTCTAAGTTGAAGCGTTCGTCTACAGCAGCAGTTTTTATATTTAGGTTTTCCTCTGTTCTCTCATATATAGATGGATGAATTTGGAACTCTAAATCCAACATGGTTTGTAGTAGCTCTTTGAAACCTGACAAAATAAAGGAGTTCTCATTTTTTCTCTATGGTTTGTTTCCTCTTCAAGTAGCCCTAGGCACAGACTGTGGAAAATCACGGTCATTGAGAGGGGTTGCCAAGCTTCTAAGAAATAAAGATTTTCCTAAATACAAGCAAATATTTTTTACCCTATCTTGATGATACATGGTGGTAATGATCAGTACACAAATCCCACTTGGCTCACCAAATTGTGTTCTTCTAGGTTGAAGGGTTCGTCTACAGTAGCAGTTTTTATATTTAGGTTTTCCTCTGTTCTCTCCTATATAGATAGATGAATTTGGAACTGTAAATCCAACATGGTTTGTAGTAGCTCTTTGAAACTTGACAAAGTAAAGGATTTCTCAGTTTTGTCTCTATGGTTTGTTTCCTCTTCAAGTAGTCCTACGCACAGACTGTGGAGAAGAACTTTCATTGAAAAGGGTTGCCAAGCTTCCAAGAAATAACGAGTTGCCGAAATACCAGCAAATATTTTTTCACCCCATCTTCATGATACTTGGTGGTAATGATCAGAACACAAATCCCATTTGGCTCACCAAATTTTGTTCTTCTAGGTTGAAGCGTTCGTCTACAGTAGCAGTTTTTATATTTAGGTTTCCCTCTGTTCTCTCCTATATAGGTAGATGAATTTGGAACTCTAAATCCAACATGGTTTGTAGTAGCTCTTTGAAACTTGACAAAATAAAGGAGTTCTCAGTTTGTCTGTATGGTTTGTTTCCTCTTCAAGTATCCCTATGCACAGAATGTGGAAAAGCTGGCTCATTGAGAGGGGTTGGCAAGCTTCTAAGAAATAACGATTTTGCGAAATACCAGCAAATATTTTTTACCCAATCTTGAAGAAACGTGGTCGTAATGATCAGTACACAAATCCCACTTGGCTCACCAAATTGTGTTCTTTTAGGATGAAGCGTTCGTCTACAGTAGCAGTTTTTATATTTAGGTTTTCCTCTGTTCTCTCCTATATACATAGATGAATTTGGAATGGTAAATCCAACATGTTTTGTAGTAGCTCTTTGAAACTTGACAAAATAAAGGAGTTCTCAGTTTTGTCTCTATGGTTTGTTTCCTCTTCTAGTAGCCCTAGGCACAGACTGTGTTGAAGAACTTTCATTGAAAAGGGTTGCCCAGCTTCCAAGAAATAACGAGTTTCCGAAATACCAGCAAAAATTTTTTCACCCAATCTTGATGATACGTGGTGGTAAAGACAAGTACACAAATCCCACTTTCTCACCAAATTTTGTTCTTCTAGTTTGAAATGTTCCTTTACACTAGCAGTTTATATTTTTAGGTTTCCCTCTGATCTCTCCTATATAGATAGATGAATTTGGAACTCTAAATCCAACATGGTTTGTAGTAACTCTTTGAAACTTGACAAAAAATAACGTTTCACAGTTTTGTCTCTACCATTTTTTTCCTCTTCAAGTAGCCCTAAGCAGAGACTGTGGAAAAGGACTTTCATTGAAAGGGGTTGCCAAGCTTCCAAGAAATTACGATTTTCCGAAATATCAGCAAATATTTTTTCAGCCAATCTTGATGATACGTGGTGGTAATGATCAGTACACAAATCCCACTTGCCTCACCAAATTTTGTTCTTCTAGGTTGAAATGTTCGTTTACACTAGCAGTTTATATTTTTAGGTTTCCCTCTGTTCTCTCCTATATAGACAGATGAATTTGGAACTGAAAATTCAACATGGTTTGTAGTAGCTCTTTGAAACTTGACAACACAAAGGAGTTCCCAGTTTTGTCTCTATGGTTTGTTTCCTTTTCAAGTAGCCCTAGGCACAGACTGTGGAAAATCACGGTCATTGAGAGGGGTTGCCAAGCTTCTAAGAAATAAAGATTTTCCTAAATACGAGCAAATATTTTTTACCCAATCTTGATGATACGTGGTGGTAATGATCAGTACACAAATCCCACTTGGCTCACCAAATTGTGTTCTTCTAGGTTGAAGGGTTCGTCTACAGTAGCAGTTTTTATATTTAGATTTTCCTCTGTTCTCTCCTATATAGATAGCTGAATTTGGAACTCTAAATCCAACATGGTTTGTACTAGCTCTTTGAAACTTTACAAAAAAAGTAGTTCTCATATTTGTCTCTATAATTTGTTTCCTCTTCAAGTAGCCTTAAGAATAGACTGTGGAAAAGCACTTTCATTGAAAGGAGTTGTGAAGCTTCCAAGAAATTACGAGTTTCCGAAATACCAGCAAATACTTTTTCACCCAATCTAGATGATACGTGATGGTATTGACAAGTACACAAATCCCACTTGGCTCACCAAATTTTGTTTTCTAGGTTGAAGCGTTCGTTTACAGTAGCAGTTTTTTTTTATTACTTTTCACTCTGTCCACTTCTATATAGAGAGATGAATTTGGACTCTAAATCCAACATGGTTTGTAGTAGCTCTTTGAAAATTGGTAAAATAAAGGAGTACCCAGTTTTCTCTCTATGGTTTGTTTCCTCTTCAAGTAGCCCTAGGCCCAGACTGTGGAAAAGCACTTTCATTGAGATGGGTTGCCAAACTTCTAAGAAATAACGAGTTTCCGAAATACCAGCAAATATTTTCTCACCCAATCTTAATGATACGTGGTGGTAATGATTGGTACATAAATCACACTTGGCTCATCAAATTTTGTTCTTTTAGCTTGAAGCTTTCTTCTACAATAGCAGTTTTTATATTTAGGTTTCCCTTTGTTCTCTCCTATATAGATAGATGAATTTGGAACTCTAAATCCAACATGGTTTGTAGTAGCTCTTTGAAACTTGACAAAATGAAGGAGTTCTCAGTTTTGTCTCTATGGTATGTTTCCTCTTCAAGTAGCCCTAGGCACAGACTGTGGAAAAGCACTTTCATTGAGAGGGGTTGCCAAGCTTCTAAGAAATAACGAGTTTCCAAAATACCAGCAAATATTTTTTCACCCATTCTTGATGATACTTGGTGGTAATGATCAGTACACAAATCGCACTTGGCTCACCAAATTTTGTTCTTCTAGGTTGAAGCGTTCGTCCACAGTAGCAGTTTTTATATTTAGGTTTCCCTCTGTTCTCTCCTATATAGATAGATGAATTTGGAACTCTAAATCCAACATGGTTTGTAGTAGCTCTTTGAAACCTGACAAAATAAAGGAGTTCTCATTTTGTCTCTATGGTTTGTTTCCTCTTCAAGTAGCCCTAGGCACAGACTGTGGAAAATCACGGTCATTGAGAGGGTTTGCCAAGCTTCTAAGAAATAAAGATTTTCCTAAATACAAGCAAATATTTTTTACCCAATCTTGATGATACGTGGTGGTAATGATCAGTACACAAATCCCACTTGGCTCACCAAATTGTGTTCTTCTAGGTTGAAGGGTTCGTCTACAGTAGCAGTTTTTATATTTAGGTTTTCCTCTGTTCTCTCCTATATAGATAGCTGAATTTGGAACTATAAATCCAACATGGTTTGTACTAGCTCTTTGAAACTTTACAAAAAAAGTACTTCTCATATTTGTCTCTATAATTTGTTTCCTCTTCAAGTAGCCTTAAGAAGAGACTGTGGAAAAGCACTTTCATTGAAAGGAGTTGTGAAGCTTCCAAGAAATTATGAGTTTCCGAAATACCAGCAAATACTTTTTCACCCAATCTAGATGATACGTGATGGTATTGACAAGTACACAAATCCCACTTGGCTCACCAAATTTTGTTGTTCTAGGTTGAAGCGTTCGTTTACAGTAGCAGTTTTTTTTTTTTTTTTTTTTTTTTTTAGGTTTCATTCTGTTCTCTCTTATATAGACCGAAAAATTTGGAACTCTAAATCCAACATGGTTTGTAGTAGCTCTTTGAAACTTGACAAAATAAATTAGTTCTCAGTTTTGTCTCTATGGTTTGTATCCTCTTAAAGTAGCCCTAGGCACAGACTGTGGAAAAGCACTTTAATTGAGAGGGGTTGCCAAGCTTCGAAGAAATAACGAGTTTCCAAAATACCAGCTAATATTTTTTCACCCAATCTTTGTGATACTCGGTGGTAATGATCGGTACACAAATACCACTTGGCTCACCCAATTTTGTTCTTCTATGTTGAAGCGTTCGTTTACAGAAGCAGTTTTTATTTTTAGGTTTCACTCTGTTCTCTCATATATAGATAGATGAATTTGGAACTCTAAATCCAACATGGTTTGTAGTAGCTCTTTGAAACTTGACAAAATAAAGGAGTTCTCACTTTTGTCTCTATGGTTTGTTTCCTCTTCAAGTAGCCCTAGGCACAGACTGTGAAAAGCACTTTCATTGAGAGGGGTTGCTAAGCTTCTAAAAAATAACGAGTTTCCAAAATACCAGCAAATATTTTTTCACCCAATCTTGATGATACTTGGTGGTAATGATCAGTCCACCAATCCCACTTGGCTCACCAAATTTTGTTCTTCTATGTTTAAGCGTTCGTCTACACTAGCAGTTTTTAAATTTAGGTTTCACTCTGCCCTCTCTTTTATAGATAGATGAATTTGGAACTCAAAACCTAACATGGTTTGTAGTAGCTCTTTGAAACTTGACAAAATAAAGGAGTTCTCAGTTTTGTCTCTATGGTTTGTTTCCTCTTCAAGTTGCCCTAGGCACAGACTTGGAAAAGCAATTTCATTGAGAGGGGTTGTCAAGCTTCTAAGAAATAACGAGTTTCCGAAATACCAGCAAATATTTTTTCACCCAATCTTGATGATACTTGGTGGTAATGATCAGTCCACAAATCCCACTTGGCTCACCAAATTTTGTTCTTCTAGGTTTAAGCGTTCGTCTACAGTAGCAGTTTTTATATTTAGGTTTCACTCTGTTCTCTCTTATATAGATAAATGAATTTGGAACTCTAAATGCAACATGGTTTGTACTAGCGCTTTGAAACTTCACAATAAAAGTAGTTCTCAGTTTCGTCTCAATAATTTGTTTCCTCTTCAAGTAGCATTAAGAAGAGACTGTGGAAAAGCACTTTCATTGAAAGGAGTTGTGAAGCTTCCAAGAAATTATGAGTTTCCGAAATACCAGCAAATACTTTTTCACCCAATCTTGATGATACGAAGTGGTAATGACAAGTACACAAATCCAACTTGGCTCACCGAATTTTGTTCTTCTAGGTTGAAGTGTTCGTTTACAGTAGCAGTTTTTATTTTTAGGTTTTATTCTGTTCTCTCTTATATAGATCGAAAAATTTGGAACACTAAATCCAACATGGTTTGTAGTAGCTTTTGAAACTTGACAAAATAAAGTAGTTCTCTGTATTGTCTCTATGGTTTGTATCCTCTTCAAGTAGCCCTAGGCACACTGTGGAAAATCACTTTCATTGAAAGGGGTTGCCAAGCTTCCAAGAAATAACGAGTTTCCGAATTACCAGCAAATATTTTTTTACCCAATCTTGATGATACTTGGTGGTAATGATCTGTACACAAATCCCATTGACTCACCAAATTTTGACACTTCTAGGTTGAAGCATTCGTTTACAGTAGCAGTTTATAATTTTTAGGTTTCCCTCTGTTCTCTCCTATGTAGATAGATGAATTTGGAACTCTAAATCCAACATGGTTTGTAGTAGCTCTTTGAAACTTGACAAAATAAAGGAGATCTCAGTTTTGTCTCTCTGGTTGGTTTCCTGTTCAAGTAGCCATATGCACAGACTGTGGAAAAGCATTTTAATGAAAGGGGTTGCCAAGCTCCCAAGAAATAACGAGTTGCCGAAATACCAGCAAATATTTTTTCAACCAATCTTGATGATACTTGGTGTTAATGATCGGTACAGAAATCCCACTTGACTCACCAAATTTTGTTATTCTAGTTTAAAGTGTTCGTTTACAGTAGCATTTTATATTTTTAGGTTTCTCTCTGTTCTCTCATATATAGATAGCTGAATTTGGTACTCTAAATTCAACATGGTTTGTAGTAGCTCTTTGAAACTTACAAAAAAAAGTCGTTCTCAGTTTTGTCTCTGTGATTTGTTTCCTCTTCAAATACCCTAAGCAGAGACTGTGGAAAAGCACTTTCATTGAATGGAGTTGCCAAGCTTCCAAGAATTACGAGTTTCCGAAATACGAGCAAATACTCTTTCACCAAAACTTGATGATACGTGGTGGTAATGATTAGTGCACAAATCCCACTTGCCCACATAATTTTCTTCTTCTAGGAATACGCGTTCGTCTATAGTAGCAGTTTTTATATTTAGGTTTCACTCTGTTCTCTCCTATATAGATAGATGAATTTGGAACTCTAAATCCAACATGGTTTGTAGTAGCTCTTTGACACTTGACAAAAAAAAGGAGTTCTCAGTTTTGTCTCTATGGTTTGTTGCCTCTTCAATTAGCCCTAGGCACAGACTGTGGAAAAGCACTTTCATTGAGAAGGGTTGCCAACCTTCTAAGAAATAACGAGTATCTGAAGTACCAGCAAATATTTTTTCACCCAATGTTGATGAAACTTGGTGGTAATGATCGGTACACAAATCCCACTTGACTCACCAAATTTAGTTCTTTTAGGTTGAAGCGTTCGTGTACAGTAGCAGTTTATATATTTAGGTTTCCCTCTGTTCTCTTCAATATACATAGATGAATGTGGAACTCTAAATCCAACATAGTTTGTAGTAGCTTTTTGAAACTTGACAAAATAAAGGAGTTCTCAGTTTTGTCTCTCTGATTTGTTTCCTCTTTTATTCGCCCAAAGCAGAGACTGTGGAAAAGCACTTTCATTGAAAGGGATTGCCACGCTTCCAAGAAATTACGAGTTTCTGAAATACCAGCAAATATTTTTTAACCCAATCTTTATGATACTTGGTGGTAATGAAAAGTACATAAATCCCACTTGGCTCACCAAATTTTGTTCTTCTAGGTTGAAGCGTTCATTTACAGTAGCAGTTTATATTTTTAGGTTTCCCTCTGTTCTCTCCTATATAGATAGATGAATTTGGAACTGTAAATCCAACATGGTTTGTAGTAGCTCTTTGAAACTTGACAATCTAAAGGAGTTCTCAGTTTTGTTTCTATGGTTTGTTTCCTCTTCAAGTAGCCCTAGGCACAGACTGTGGAAAAGCACTTTTATTGAGAGGGGATGCCAAGCTTCTAAGAAATAACGAGTTTCTGAAATACCAGCAAATATTTTTTCACGCAAACTTGATGATACTTGGTGGTAATGATCAGTACACAAATCCCACTTGGCTCACCAAATTGTGTTCTTCTAGGTTGAAGCGTTGGTTTACAGTAGCACTTTTTATGTTTAGGTTTCACCCTGTTCTCTTTTATATAGATAGATGAATTTGGAACTCTAAATCAAACATGGTTTGTAGTAGCTCTTTGAAACTTGACAAAATAAAGCAGTTCTCAGTTTTGTTTCTATGGTTTCTTTCCTCTTCAAGTAGCCCTAGGCACAGACTGTGGAAAAGCACTTTCATTGAAAGGGGTTGCCAAGCTTCCAAAAATAACGAGTTTCCGAAATACCTGCAAATATTTTTTACCCAATCTTGATCATACTTGGTGGTAATGATCGGTACATAAATCCCACTTGACTCACCAAATTTTGTTCTTCTAGGTTGAAGCTTTCTTTTACAGTCGCAGTTTCTATTTTTAGGTTTCACTCTGTTCTCTCCTATATAGATAGATGAATTTGGAACTCTAAATCCAACATGGTTTGTAGTAGCTCTTTGAAACTTGACGAAATAAAGGAGTTCTCAGTTTTTTCTCTATAGTTTCTTTCCTCTTCAAGTAGCCCTAGGCACAGACTGTGGAAAAGCACTTTCATTGAGAGGGGTTGCCAAGCTTCTAAGAAATAACGAGTTTCCGATATAACCAAAAATATTTTTTCACCCAATCTTGATGATACTTGGTGGTAATGATCAGTACACAAATCCCACTTGGCTCACCAAATTTTCTTTTCTAGTTTGAAGCGTTCATCTACAGTAGCAATTTTTATATTTAGGTTTCACTCTGTTCTCTCCTATATAGATAGATGAAGTTGGAAATAAATCCAACATGGTTTGTAGTATTACTTTGAAAATTGAGAAAATAAAGGAGTTCTCAGTTTTGTCTCTATGGTTTGTTTCCTCTTCAAGTAGCACTAGGCAGAGACTGTGGGAAAGCACTTTCATTGAGAGGGGTTGCTAAGCTTCTAAGAAATAACGAGTTACCGAAATACCAGCAAATATTTTTTCACCCAATATTGATGATACGTGGATGTAATGATCAGGACTCAAATCCCACTTGGCTCACCAAATTGTGTCCTTCTAGTTTGAAGCGTTCGTTTACAGTAGCAGTTTTTACATGTAGGATTCACTCTGTTTTCTCTTATATAGAAAGATGAATCTATAACTCTATATTCAACATCGTTTGTAGTAGTTCTTTGAAACTGGACAAAATAAAGTAGTTCTCAGTTTCTTCTCTATGGTTTGTTTCCTCTTCAAGTAGCCCTAGGCACAGACTGTGGAAAAGCACTTTCATTGAAAGGGGTTGCCAAGCTTCCAAGATATAACGAGTTTCCAAATTGCCAGCAAATATTTTCTCACGCATTCTTGATGATACTTGGTGGTAATGATCCATACATAAATCCCAATTGACTCACCACATTTTTTACTTCTAGTTTGAAGTGTTCGTTTGCAGTAGCAGTTTATATTTTTAGGTTTCCCTCTGTTCTCTCCTATATAGATAGCTGAATTTGGAACTCAAAATCCAACATGGTTTGTAGTAGCTCTTTGAAACTTGTCAAAATAAAGTAGTTCTCAGTTTTGTCTCTATGGTTTGTTTCCTATTCATGTAGCCCTAGGCACAGACTGTGGAAAAGCACTTTCATTGAAAGGGGTTGCCAAGCTTCCAATAAATAACGAGTTACCGAAATACCAGCAAATACTTTTTCACTCATTCTTGATGATACGTGGTGGTAATGACAGGTACACAAATCCCACTTGGCTCACCAAATTTTGTTCTTCTAGGTTGAAGCATTCGTTTACAGTAGGAATTTTTTTTTTAGGTTCCACTCTGTTCTCTCCTATATAGATAGATGAATTTGGAACTCTAAATCCAACATGGTTTGTAGTAGCTCTTTGAAACTCGACAAAATAAAGGAGTTCTCAGTTTTGTCTCTATGGTTTGTTTCCGATTCAAGTAGCCCTAGGCACAGACTGTGGAAAAGCACTTTCATTGAGGGGGTTGCCTAGCTTCCAATAAATAACGAGTTACTGAAATACCAGCATATATTTTTTCACCCAGTCCTGATGATACGTGGTGGTAATGACAAGTACACAAATCCCACTTGGCCTCACCAAATTTTGTTCTTCTAGTTTGAAGTGTTCGTTTACAGTAGCAGTTTATATTTTTAGGCTTCCCGATGTTCTCTCCTGTATAGATAGATGAATTTGGAACTCTAAATCGAACATGGTTTGTAGTAGCTCTTTGAAACATGACAAAAAAAGCAGTTCTCAGTTTTGTCTCTATGGTTTGTTTAATCTTCAAGCATCCCTAAGCAGAGACTGTGGAAAAGCACTTACATTGAAAGGGGTTGCCAAGCATCTAAAAAATTACGAGTTTCCGAAATACAGGCAAATGTTTTTTTACCCAATCTGGATGATACGTGGTGGTAATGACAAGTACACATATCCCACTTGGCTCACCAAATTGTGTTCTTCTAGGTTGAAGCGTTCGTCTACAGTAGCAGTTTTTATATGTGGGTTTCACTCTGTTCTCTCTTATATAGATAGATAAATTTGGAACTCTAAATCCAACAAGGTTTGTAGTAGCTCTTTGGAACATGACAAAATAAAGTAGTTCTCAGTTTTGTCTCTATGGTTTGTTACTCTTCAAGTAGCCCTAAGCAGAGGCTGTGGAAAAGCACTTTCATTGAAAGGGGTTGCCAAGCTTCCAAGAAATTATGAGTTTCCGAAATACCAGCAAATATTTTTTCACCCAATCTTGATGATACGAAGTGGTAATGACAAGTACACAAATCCCACTTGGCTCATGAAATTTTGTTTTTCTAGGTTGAAGCGTTCGTTTACAGTACCA
Source organism: Callospermophilus lateralis (assembly GCF_048772815.1). Classification (NCBI taxonomy): domain Eukaryota; kingdom Metazoa; phylum Chordata; class Mammalia; order Rodentia; family Sciuridae; genus Callospermophilus; species Callospermophilus lateralis. Next base: position 39,897 of record NW_027515821.1, read on the forward strand.
GTTTTTATTTTTAGGTTTCCCTTTGTTCTCTCCTATATAGATACATAAATTTGGAACTCTAAATCCAACATGGTTTGTAGTAGCTCTTTGAAACTTGACAAATTAAAGAAGTTCTCAGTTTTGTCTCTATTGTTTGTTTCCTCTTCAGGTAGCCCTAAGCAGAGACTGTGGAAAAGCACTTCCATTGAAAGTGGATGCAAATCTTCGAAGAAATAACAAGTTTCCGAAATACCAGCAAATATTTTTTCACCCGATCTTGATGATACTTGGTGGTAATGATCGGTACAGAAATCCCAAATGACTCACCAAATTTTGTTCTTCTAGTTTGAAGCGTTCGTTTACAGTAGCAGTTTATATTTTTAGTTTCCCTCTTTTCTCTCCTATATAGATAGCTGAATTTGGATCTCTAAATCCAACATGGTTTGTAGTAGCTCTTTGAAATTTGACAAAATAAAGGAGTTCTCAGTTTTGTCTCTATGATTTGTTTCCTCTTCAAGTAGCCCTAGGCACAGACTGTGGAAAATCACTTTAATTGAGAGGGGTTGCCAAGCTTCTAAGAAATAACGAGTTTCCGAAATATCAGCAAATGTTTTTTCACCCAATCTTGATGATACTTTGTGGTAATGATCGGTACTCAAAGCCAACTTGACTCACCAAATTTTGTTCTTCTAAGTTGAAGCGTTCGTTTACAGTAGCAGTTTATATTTTAGGTTTCCCTCTGTTCTCTCATATATAGATAGATGAATTAGGAACTCTAAATCCAACATGGTTTGTAGTCGCTATTTGAAACTTGACAAAACAAAGGAATTCTCAGTTTTGTCTCTATGATTTGTATCCTCTTCAAGTAGACCAAAGCAGAGACTGTGGAAAAGCACTTTCATTGAAAGGGGTTGCCAAGCTTCCAAGAAATAACGAGTTTCCAAAATACCAGCAAATATTTTTTCACCCAATCTTGATGATACTGGGTGGTAATCATCGGTACACAAATCCCACTTGACTCATCACATTTTGTTCCTCTACGTTGAAGCGTTCGTTCACAGTAGCAGTTTATATTTTTAGGTTTCCCTCTGTTCTCTCCAATATAGATAGATGAATTTGGAACTCTAAATCCAACATGGTTTGTAGTAGCTCTCTGGAACTTGACAAATTAAAGGAGTTCTCATTTTTGTGTCTATGATTTGTTTACTCTTCAAATAGCCCTAAGCAGAGACTGTGGAAAAGCCGTTTCACTGAAAGGAGTTGCCAAGCTTCCAAAAAATTACGAGTTTCCGAAATACCAGCAAATACTTTTTCACCCAATCTTGATGATACCTGGTGGTATGACAAGTACACAAATCTCACTTGGCTCACCAAATTTTGTTCTTCAAGGTTGAAGCGTTCCTTTACAGTAGTAGTTTTTATTTTTAGGTTTCACTTTGTTCTCTCCTATATAGATAGATGAATTTGGAACTCTAAATCCAACATGGTTTGTAGAACCTCAATGAAACTTCACAAAAAAAAGTAGTTCTCAGATTTGTCTCTATGGTTTGTTTCCTTTTCAAGTAGCCCTAAGCAGACACTGTGAAAAGCACTTTCATTGAAAGGGGTTGCCAAGCTTCAAGGAAATTACGAGTTTCCGAAATACCAACAAAATTTTTTCACCCAATCTTGATGATACGTGGTGGTAATGACAAGTACACAAATCCCACTTGGCTCAACAAATTTTGTTCTTCTAGTTTGCAGAGTTCGTCTACAGTAGCAGTTTTTATTTTTAGGTTTCACTCTGTTCTCTCTTATATAGATAGATGAATTTGGAAGTCTAAATCCAACATCGTTTGTAGTACCTGTTTGTAACTTGAGAAAATAAAGGAGTTCTCAGTTTTATCGCTAAGGTTTGTTTCCTCTTCAAGTAGCCATATGCACAAAGTGTGGAAGAGCACTTTCAATGCGAGGGGTTGCCAAGCTTCTAGGAAATAACGAGTTTCCGAAACACCAGCAAATATTTTTTCACCCAATCTTGATGATACATGGTGGTAATGATCAGTACACAAATCCTACTTGACTCACCAAGTTTGGTTCTTCTAAGTTGAAGCGTTCGTTTACAGTTGCAGTTTATATTTTTAGGTGTCCCTCTGTTCTCTCCTATATAGATAGATGAATTTGGAACTCTAAATCCAACATGGTTTTGTAGTAGCTTTTTGAAACTTGACAAAAAGAGTAGTTCTCAGTTTTGTCTCTATGGTTTGTTTCCTCTTCAAGTAGCCCTAAGCAGAGACTGTGAAAAAGCACTTTCATTGAAAGGGTTTCCCAAGCTAACAAAAAATTACGGGTTTCCGAAATACCAGGAAATATTTTTTCACCCAAACTTGATGATACTTGGTGGTAATTACAAGTACACAAATCCCACTTGTCTCACCAAATTTAGCTCTTCTACTTTGAAGCGTTCGTTTACAAGAGCAGTTTTCATTTTTATGTTTCCCTCTGTTCTCTCCCATATAGATAGATAAATTTGGAACTCTAAATCTAACATGGTTTGTAGTAGCTCTTTGAAACTTGACAAAATAAAAATGTTCTCAGTTTTGTCTCTATGGTTTGTTTCCTCTTCAAATAGCCTTGGCACAGACTGGGGAAAAGCACATTCATTGAGAGGGGTTGAAAAGCTTCTAAGAAATAACGAGTTTCTGAAATACCATTAAATATTTTTTCACACAATCTTGATGATACGTTTTGGTAATGATCAGTACACAAATCCCACTTGGCTCACCAAATAGTGTTCTTCTAGGTTGAAGCGTTCGTTTACAGTAGCAGTTTATATTTTTAGGTTTCCCTCTGTTCTCTCCTATATAGATAGATGAATTTGGAACTCTAAATCCAACATCGTTTGTAGTAGCTCTTTGAAACTTGACAAAATAAAGGAGTTCTCAGTTTTGTCTCTATGATTTGTTTCCTCTTCAAGTAGCCCTAAGCAGAGACTGTGGAAAAGCACTTTCATTGAAAGGCTCTCCCAAGCTCCCAATAAATTACGGGTTTGAGAAATACCAGCAAATATTTTTTCACCCAATCTTGATGATACTTGGTGGTAATGACAAGTTCAAAAATCCCACTTGGCTAACCAAATTTTGTTCTTCTAGGTTGAAGCGTTCGTTTACAGTAGCATTTTTTATGTTTAGGTTTCTCTCTGTTCTCTCCTATATAGATAGATGAATTTGGAACTCTAAATCCAACACGGTTTGTAGTAGCTCTTTGAAACTTGACAAAAAAAGTAGTGCTCAGTTTTGTCTCTATGATTCGTTTCCTCTTCAATTAGCCCAGACAGAGACTGTGGAAAAGCACTTCCATTGAAAGGGGTTGCCAACTTCGAAGAAATTACGGGTTTCCGAAATACCAGAAAATACTGTTTCACGCAATCTTGATGATACTTGGTGGTAATGACAAGTACACAAATCCCACTTGGCTCACCAAATTTTATTCTTCTAGGTTGAAGCGTTCCTTTACAGTAGCAGTTTTTTATTTTTAGGATACACTTTGTTCTTTTTTATATAGATAGATGAATTTGGAACTCTAAATCCAACATGGTTTGTAGTAGCTCTTTGAAACTTGAGAAAATAAAGGAGTTCTCAGTTTTGTCTCTATGATTTGTTTTCTCTTCAAGTAGCCCTAAGCAAAGACTGTGGAAAAGAACTTTCATTTCAAGTAGTTGCCAAGCTTCCAAGAAATTACTAGTTTCCGAAATACCAGCAAATACTGTTTCACGCAATCTTGATGATACGTGGTGGTAATGACAAGTACACAAATCCCACTTGGCTCACCAAATTTTGTTCTTCTAGGTTGACGCGTTCATTTACAGTAGCAGTTTTTATTTTTAGGTTTCACTCTGTTCTCTCCTATATAGATAGATGAATTTGGAACTCTAAATCCAACATGGTTTCTAGTACCACTTTGAAACTTGACAAAATAAAGGAGTTCTCAGTTTTGTCTCTATGGTTTGTTTCCTCTTCAAGTAGCCCTAGGCACAGACTGTGGAAAAGCTCTTTCATTGAGAGGGTTTCCCAAACTTCTAAGAAATAACGAGTTTCCGAAATACCAGCAAATATTTTTTCAACCAATCTTGATGATACTTGGTTGTAATTATCAATACACAAATCTACTTGGCTCAAAAAACTTTGTTCTTCTAGTTTGAAGCGTTCGTCTACACTAGCAATTTTTATATTTACGTTTCACTCTGTTCTCTCTTATATAGATAGATGAATTTGGAACTCTAAATCCAACATGGTTTGTAGTAGGTCTTTGAAACTTGACAAAATAAAAGAGTTCTCAGTTTTGTCTCTACGGTTTGTTTCTTCTTCAAGTAGCCCTAGGAACAGACTGCGGAAAAGCACTTTCATTGAGAGTTGTTGCCAAGCTTCTAAGAAATAACGACTTTAAAAAATACCAGCAACTATTTTTTTACCCAATCTTGATGATACTGGTGGTAATGATCAGTACACAAATCCCACTTGACTCACCAAGTTTGGTTCTTCTAAGTTGAAGCGCTCGTTTACAGTTGCAGTTTATATTTTTAGGTGTCCCTCTGTTCTCTCCTATATAGATAGATGAATTTGGAACTCTAAATCCAACATGGTTTGTAGTAGCTCTTTGAAACTAGACAAAATAAAGGAGTTCTCAGTTTTATCTCTATGATTTGTTTCCTCTTCAAGTAGCCCTAAGCAGAGACTGTGGAAAAGAACTTTCATTGAAAGGGTTTCCCAAGCTAACAAAAAATTATGGGTTTCCGAAATACCAGGAAATATTTTTTCACCCAATCTTGATAATACTTCGTGGTAATTACAAGTACACAAATCCCACTTGGCTCACCAAATTTTGCTCTTCTACTTTGAAGCGTTCGTTTACAAAAGCAGTTTTCATTTTTAGGTGTCCCTCTGTTCTCTCCCATATAGATAGATGAATTTGGAACTCTAAATCCAACATGGTTTGTAGTAGCTCTTTGAAACTTGACAAAATAAAATGTTCTTAGTTTTGTCTCTATGGTTTGTTTCCTCTTCAAATAGACCTAGGCACAACTGGGGAAAAGTACATTCATTGAGAGGGGTTGCGAAACTTCTAAGAAATAACGAGTTTCTTAAATACCAACAAATATTTTTTCACCCAATCCTGATGATACGTGGTGGTAATGATCAGTACACAAATACCACTTGGCTCACCAAATTGTGTTCTTCTAGGTTGAAGTGTTCGTTTATAGTAGCAGTTTTTAATTTTTAGGTTTCACTCTGTTCTCTTTATATAGATAGATGAATTTGGAACACTAAATCCAACATGGTTTGTAGTAGCTCTTTGAAACCTGACAAAATGAAGGAGTTCTCAGTTTTGTCTCTATGGTTTGTTTCCTCTTCAAGTAGCCCTAGGCACAGACAGTGCAAAAGCACTTTCATTGAGAGGGGTTGCCAGGCTTCTAAGAAATAACGATTTTCCGAAATACCAGCAAATATTTTTTCACCCAATCTTGATGATACGTGGTGTTAATGACAAGTACACAAATCCCACGTGGCTCACCAAATCGTGTTCTTCTAGGTTGAAGCGTTCGTTTACAGTAGCAGTTTTTATTTTTAGGTTTCACTCTGTTCTCTCCTATATAGATAGATGAATTTGGAACTCTAAATCCAACATGGTTTGTAGTAGCTCTTTGAAACTTGACAAAATAGAGGACTTCTCACTTTTGTCTCTATGATTTGTTTCCTCTTCAAGTAGCCCTAAGCAGAGACTGTGGAAAGCACTTTCATAGAAAGGATTTGACAAGCTCCCAAGAAATTATGGGTTTCCGAAATACCAGCAAATATTTTTTCACCCAATCTTCATGATACTTGGTGGTAATGACAAGTACACAAATCCCACATGGCTCACCAAATTTTGCTCTTCTAGGTTGAAGCGGTCGTTTACAGTAGCAGTTTTTATTTTTAGGTTTCACTCTGTTCTCCTCTATAGATAGATGAATTTGGAACTCTAAATCCAACATAGTTTGTAGTAGCTCTGTTAAACTTGACAAAATAAGAAAGTTCTCAGTTTTTTCTCTATGGTTTGTTTCCTCTTCATATGGCCCTAGGCACAGACTGGGGAAAAGCACATTCATTGAGAGGGGTTGCAAAGCTTCTAAGAAATAACGAGATTCCGTAATACCAGCAAATATTTTTTCTTCGAATCTGAATGATACGTGGTGGTAATGATCAGTACACAAATGTCACTTGGCTCACCAAATTGTGCTCTTCTAGGTTGAAGCGTTCGTTTACAGTAGCAGTTTTTATTTTTAGGTTTCACTCTGTTCTCTCCCATATAGTTAGATGAATTTGGAACTCTAAATCCAACATGGTTTGTAGTAGCTCTTTGAAACTTTAAAAAATAAAGGAGTTCTCAGTTTTGTCTCTATTATTTGTTTTCTCTTCAAGTAGCCCATGCAGAGACTGTGGAAAAGCACTTCCATTGAAAGGGGTTGCCAAGCTTCCAAGAAATTACGGGTTTCCGAAATACCAGAAAATATTTTTTCCCCCAATATGATGATACTTGGTGGTAATGACAAGTACACAAATCCCACTTGGCTCACCAAATTTTGTTCCTCTAGGTTGAAGCGTTCGTTTACAGTAGCAGTTTTTGTTTTTACTTTTCACTCTGCTCTCTCCTATATAGATAGATGAATTTGGAACTCTAAATCCAACATGGTTTGTAGTAGCTCTTCTAAACTTGACAAAATAAAAAAGTTCTCAGTTTTTTCTCTATGGTTTGTTTCCTCTTCAAATGGCCCTAGGCACAGACTGGGGAAAAGCACATTCATTGAGACGGGTTGCCAAGCTTCTAAGAAATAACGAGTTTCCGAAATACCAGCAAATATTTTTTCACCCAATCTTGATGATAGGTGGTGGTAATGATCAGTACACAAATCCCACTTGGCTCACCAAATTTTGTTCTTCTAGGTTGAAGCGTTCATTTACAGTAGCAGTTTATATTTTAGGTTCCCTCTGTTCTCTCCTATATAGATAGATGAATTTGGAACTCTAAATCCAACATGGTTTGTAGTAGCTCTTTGAAACTTGACAAAATAAAGGAGTTCTCAGTTTTGTCTCTATGATTTGTTTCCTCTTCAAGTAGCCCTAAGCAGAGACTGTGGAAAAGCACTTTCATTGAAAGGGTTTGCAAAGCTCAAAAAAAATTACGGGTTTCCGAAATACCAGCAAATATTTTTTCACCCAATCTTGATGATACTTGTTGGTAATTACAATTACACAAATCCCACTTGTCTCACCAAATTTTGCTCTTCTAGGTTAAAGCGTTCGTTTACAAGAGCAGTTTTTATTTTTAGGTTTCCCTCGGTTCTCTCCTATATAGATAGTTGAATTTGGAACTCTAAACCCAACATGGTTTGTAGTAGCTCTTTGAAACTCGAGAAAATAAAAATGTTCTCAGTTTTGTCTCTATGGTTTGTTTCCTCTTCAAATAGCCCTAGGCACAGACTGGGCACAAGCACATTCATTGAGAGGGGTTGCCAAGCTTCTAAGAAACAACGAGTTTCTGAAATACCAGCAAATATTTTTTCACGCAATCTTGATGATACTTGGTGTTAATGACAAATACACAAATCCCACTTGGCTCACCAAATTTTGTTCTTCTAGGTTGAAGCGTTCGTTTACAGTAGCAGTTTATATTTTTAGGTTTCCCTCTGTTCTCTCCGTTATAGATAGATGAATTTGGAACTCTAAAATCAACATGGATTGTAGTAGCTCTTTGAAATTTGACAAAATGAAGAAGTTCTCAGTTTTGTCTCTATGTTTTGTTTCCTCTTCAAGTAGCCCTAGTCATAGACTGTGGAAAAGCACTTTCATTGAGAGGGGTTGCCAGGCTTCTAAGAAATAACGAGTTTCCGAAATACCAGCAAATATTTTTTCACCCAATCTTGATGATACTAGGTTTTAATGACAAGTACACAAATCCCACTTGGCTCACCAACTTTGTTCTTCTAGGTTGAAGCGTTCGTTTACAGTAGCAGTTTATATTTTAGGTTTCCCTCTGTTCTCTCCTGTATAGATAGATGAATTTGGAACTCTAAATCCAACATGGTTTGGTAGTAGCTCTTTGAAACTTGAAAAATAAAGGAGTTCTCAGTTTTGTCTCTATGATTTGTTTCCTCTTCAAGTAGCCCTAAGCAGAGACTGTGGAAAAGCACTTTCATTGAAAGGGTTTGCCAAGCTCAAAAAAAATTACGGGTTTCCGAAATACCAGCAAATATTTTTTCACCCAATCTTGATGATAATTGGTGATAATTACAATTACACAAATCCCACTTTGCTCACCAATTTTTGCTCTTCTAGGTTGAAGCGTTCGTTTACAAGAGCAGTTTTTATTTTTAGGTTTCGCTCTGTTCTCTCCTATATAGATACATGAATTTGGAACTCTAAACACAACATGGTTTGTAGTAGCTCTTTGAAACTCTAGAAAATAAAAATGTTCTCAGTTTTGTCTCTATGGTTTGTTTCCTCTTCAAATAGCCCTAGGCACAGACTGGGAACAAGCACATTCATTGAGAGGGGTTGCCAAGCTTCTAAGAAAAAATGAGTTTCTGAAATACCAGCAAATATTTTTTTCACGCAATCTTGATGATATGTGGTGTTAATGATCAGTACAAAAAATCCCACTTGGCTCACCAAATTGTGTTCTTCTAGGTTGAAGCGTTCGTTTACAGTAGCAGTTTTTATTTTTAGGTTTCACTCTGTTCTCTCCTATATAGATAGTTGAATTTGGAACTCTAAATCCAACATGGTTTTTAGTAGCTCTTTGAAACTTGACAAAATAAAGGAGTTCTCAGTTTTGTCTCTATGGATTGTTTCCTCTTCAAGTAGCCCTATGCACACACTGTGGAAATGCACTTTCATGAGAGGGGATGCCAACCTTCTAAGAAATAACGAGTTTTCCAAATACGAGCAAATATTTATTCACCCAATCTTGATGATACATGGTGGTAATGATCAGTACACAAATCCCAATTGGCTCACCAAATTTTGTTTTTCTAGGTTGACGCGTTCGTTTACAGTGGCAGTTTATATTTTTAGGTTTCCCTCTGTTCTCTCCTATATAGATAGATGAATTTGGAACTCTAAATCCAACATGGTTTGTAGTAGCTCTTTGAAACTTGACAAAATAAAGGAGTACTCAGTTTTGTATCTATGATTTGTTTCCTCTTCAAGTAGCCCTAAGCAGAGACTGTGGAAAAGCACTTTCATTGAAAGGGTTTGCAAAACTTCCAAGAAATTACGGGTTTCCGAAATACCAGCATACATTTTTTCACCCAATCTTGATGATACTTGGTGGTAATGACAAGTACACAAATCCCACTTGGCTCAACAAATTTTGTTTTTCTAGGTTGAAGCGTTCGTTTACAGTAGCAGTTTTTATTTTTAGGTTTCACTCTGTTCTCTCCTATATAGATAGATGAATTTGGAACTCTAAAATCAACATGGTTTGTAGTAGCTCTCTGGAACTTGACAAAATAAAGGAGTTCTCAGTTTTGTCTCTATTTTTTGTTTCCTCTTCAAGTAGCCCTAGGCACAGACTGTGGAAAAGCACTTTCATTGAGAGTTGTTGTCAAGCTTCTAAGAAATAACGAGTTTCCAAAATACCAGCAAATATTTTTTCACCCAATTTGATGATACTGGTGGTAATGATCAGTACACAAATCCCACTTGTTCACCAAATGTGGTTCTTCTAGGTTGAAGTGTTCGTTTACAGAGGCAGTTCATATTTTAGGTGTCCCTCTGTTCTCTCCTATATAGATAGATGAAATTGGAACTCTAAATACAACATAGTTTGTAGTAGCTCTTTGAAACTTGACAAAATAAAGGAGGTCTCCGTTTTGTCTCTATGATTTGTTTTATCTTCAAGTAGCCCTAGGCACAGACTGTGGAAAAGCACATTCATTGAGAGGGGTTGCCAAGCTTTCAAGAAATTACGAGTTACTGAAATACCAGCAAATATTTTTTCACCCAATCTTGATGATACTTGGTGGTAATGACAAGTACACAAATCCCACTTGGCTCACCAAATTTTGTTCTTCTAGGTTGAAGCGTTCGTTTACAGTAGAAATTTTAATTTTCAGGTTTCACTCTGTTCTCTCTTATATAGATAGATGAATTTGGAACTCTAAATCCAACATGGTTTGTAGTAGCTCTTTGAAACTTTACAAAAAAAAGTAGTTCTCAGTTTAGTCTCTATGATTTGATTCCTCTTCAAGTAGCACTAAGCAGAGACAGTGGAAAAGCACTTTCATTGAGAGGGGTTGCCAAGCCCCTAAGAAATAATGAGTTTTCGAAATACCAGCAAATATTTTTTCACCCACTCTTGATGGTGCTTGGTGGTAATGATCGGTACAGAAATCCCACTTGTCTCACCAAATTTGTTCTTCTAGTTTGAAGCGTTCGTTTAAAGTAGCAGTTTATATTTTTAGGTTTCCCTCTGTTCTCTCCTATATAGATAGATGAATTTTAACCCTGAATCCAACATGGTTTGTACTAGCTCTTTGAAACTTGACAAAAAAAAGTAGTTCTCAGTTTTGTCTCTATGATTTCTTTCCTCTTCAAGTAGCCCTAAGCAGAGACTGTGGAAAAGCACTTTCATTGAAAGGGGTTGCCAAGATTCCAAGAAACTACGAGTTTCCGAAATACCAGCAAATACTTTTTCACCCAATCTTGATGATAAGTGGTGGTAATGACAAGTACACAAATCCCACTTGGCTCACCAAATGTTGTTCTTCTCGGTTGAAGCATTCGTTTATAGTAGCAGTTTTTATTTTTCGGTTTCACTTTGTTCTCTCCTATATAGATAGATGAATTTGGAAATCTAAATCCAACATGGTTTGTAGTAGCTCCTTGAAACTTGACAAAATAAAGGAGTTCTCACTTTTGTCTCAATGGTTTGTTTCCTCTTCAAATAGCCCTAGGCACAGACTGTGGAAAAGCACTTTCATTGAGAGGGTTTGCAAGCTTCTAAGAAATAATGAGTTTCCGAATTACCAGGAAATATTTTTTCACCCAATCTTTATGATGCTTGGTTTTAATAATCAGTACACCAATCCCACTTGGCTCACCAAATTTTGTTTTTCTAGGTTGAAGCGTTCGTCTACAGTAGCAGTTTTTATATTTAGGTTTCACTCTGTTCTCTTCTATATAGATACATGAATTTGGAACTCTAAATCCAACATGGTTTGTAGTAGATCGTTGAAACTTTACAAAATAAAGGAGTTCTCAGTATTGTCTCTATGGTTTGTTTCCTCTTCAAGGAGCCCTAGGCACAGATGTGGAAAAGAATTTTCAATGAAAACGGTTGCCAAGCTTCCAAGAAATAACCAGTTTCCGAAATACCAGCAAATATTTTTTCACCCAATCTTGATGATACCTGGTGGTAATGATCGGTACACAAATCCCACTTGACTCAACAAATTTTGTTCTTCTAGGTTGAAGCGTTCATTTACAGTAGCAGTTTATATTTTTACGTTTCAGTCTGTTCTATCCTATATAGATAGATGAAATTGGAACTCTGAATCCAACATGGTTTGTAGTAGATCTTTGAAACTTGACAAAATAAAGGAGGTCTCCGTTTTGTCTCTATGATTTTTTTCCTCTTCAAGTAGCACTAAGCAGAGAATGTGGAAAAGCACTTTCACTAAAAGGGGTTGCCAAGCTTTCAAGAAATTACGAGTTACTGAAATACCAGCAAATATTTTTTCACCCAAACTTGATGATACTTGGTGGTAATGACAAGTACACAAATCCCACTTGGCTCACCAAATTTTGTTCTTCTAGGTTGAAGCGTTCGTTTACAGTAGAAGTTTTTATTTTCAGGTTTCACTCTGTTCTCTCTTATATAGATAGATGAATTTGGAACTCTAAATTCAACATGGTTTGTAGTAGCTCTTTGAAACTTTACAAAAAAAAGTAGTTCTCAGTTTAGTCTCTATGATTTGATTCCTCTTCAAGTAGCACTAAGCAGAGACAGTGGAAAAGCACTTTCATTGAAAGGGGTTGCCAAGCTTCCAAGAAATTACGAGTTTCCGAAATAACAGCAAATATTTTTTCACCCAATCTTGATGATACTTGGTGGAAATGATCAGTACACCAATTCCACTTGGCTCACCAAATTTTGATCTTCTCGGTTGAAGCATTCGTCTACAATAGCAGTTTTTATTTTTAGGTTTCCCTCTGTTCTCTCCTATATAGATAGATGAATTTGGAACTCTAAATCCAACATGGTTTGTAGTAGCTCTTTGAAACTTGACAAAATAAAGCAGTTCTCAGTTTTGTCTCTATGGTTTGTTTAATCTAAATGTAGCCCTAAGCAGAAACTGTGGAAAAGCACTTTCATTGAAAGGAGTTGCCAAGCTTCCAAGAAATTACGATTTTCAGAAATACCAGCAAATACTTTTTCACCCAATCTTGATGATACTTGGTGATAATGACAAGTACACAAATCCTACTTGGCTCCCAAATTTTGATCTTCTAGGTTGAAGCGTTCGTTTTCAGTAGCAGATTTTATTTTTAGGTTTCACTTTGTTCTCTCCTATATAGATAGATGAATTTGGCACTCTAAATCCAATATGGTTTTTAGTAGCTCTTTGAAACTTGACAAAATAAAGGCGTTCTCAGTTTTGTCTCTATGGTTTGTTTACTCTTCAAGTAGCCCTAGGTACAGACTGTGGAAAAGCACTTTCATTGAGAGGGGTTGCAATCTTCTAAGAAATAACGAGTTTCCGAAATACCAGCAAATATTTTTTCTCCCAATCTTGATAATACTTGGTGGTAATGATCAGTACACCAATCCCACTTGGCTCACTAAATTTTATTCTTCTAGGTTGAAGCGTTCGTCTACAGTATCAGTTTTTATATTTAGGGTTCACTCGGTTCTCTTCTATAGAGATAGATGAATTTGGAACTCTAAATCCAACATGGTTTGTAGTAGCTCTTTGAAACTTGACAAAATAAAGGAGTTCTCAGTTTTGTCTCTATGATTTGTTTCCTCTTCAAGTAGCCCTAAGCAGAGACTGTGGAAAAGCACTTTCATTGAAAGGGGTTGTCAAGCTTCCAAGAAATTACGAGTTTCCGAAACACCAGCAAACATTTTTTTCACCCAATCTTGATGATACTTTTTGGTAATGATCGGTACAGAAATCCCACTTGACTCACCAAATTTTGTTCTTCTAGTTTGAAGCGTTCGTTTACAGTAGCAGTTTATATTTTTAGGTTTTCTCTCTGTTCTCTCCTATATAGATAGATGAATTTGGAACTCTAAATCCAACATGGTTTGTAATACCTGCTTGAAACTTGAGAAAATAAAGGAGTTCTTAGTTTTGTCTCTAAGGTTTGTTTCCTGTTCAAGTAGCCCTATGCACAGACTGTGGAAAAGCACTTTCATTTGGAGGGGTTGCCAAGCTTCTACGAAATAATGAGTTTTCGAAACACCAGCAAATATTTTTTCACACAATCTTGATGATACTTGGCGGTAATATAAGTCAACAAATCGCACTTGGCTCAAAAAATTTTGTTCTTCTAGGTTTAAGCGTTCGTCTACAGTAGCAGTTTTTATATTTAGGTTTCACTCTGTTCTCTCTTATAAAGATAGATGAATTTGGAACTCTAAATCCAACATGGTTTGTAGTAGCTCTTTGAAACTTGACAAAATGAAGGAGTTCTCAGTTTTGTCTCGATGTTTTGTTTCCTCTTCAAGTAGCCCTAGACACAGACTGTGGAAAAGCACTTTCATTGAGAAGAGTTTGCCAAGTTTCTAAGAAATAACCTTTTTCCGAAATACCAGCAATATTTTTTCACCCAATCTTGATGATACTTGTTGGTAATGACAAGTACCCAAATCCCACCTGGCTCACCAAATTTTGTTCTTCTAGGTTGAAGCGTTCATTTACGGTAGCAGTTTATATTTTTAGGTTTCACTCTGTTCTCTCCTATATAGATAGATGAATTTGGAACTCTAAATCCAGTATGGCTTGTAGTAGCTCTTTGAAACTTGACAAAATAAAAAATTTCTCAGTTTTGTCTCTAGGTTTGATTCCTCTTCAAGTAGCCCGAGGCACAGACTGTGGAAAAGCAAGTCCATTTAGAGGGTTTCTCAAGCTTCTAAGAAATAACGAGTTTCCGAAATACCAGCAAATATTTTTTCACCCAATCTTGATGATACTTCCAGGTTGACAAGTACACAAATCCCACTTGGCTCACAAATTTTGTTTTTCTAGTTTTAAGCGTTAGTCTACAGTAGCAGTTTTTATATTTAGGTTTCACTCTGTACTCTCCTATATACATAGATGAATTTGGAACTCTAAATCCAACATGGTTTGTAGTAGCTCTTTGAAATTTGACAAAATAAAGGAAATCTCAGTTTTCTCTCTATTGTTTGTTTCCTCTTCAAGTAGCTTTAGGCACAGATTGTGGAAAAGCATTTTCATTGAGAGAGGTTGCCAAGCTTCTAAGAAATAATGAGCTTTCAAAATACCAGCAAATAAGTTTTCACCAATCTTGATGATACGTGGTGGTAATGATCAGTACACAAATCCCACTTGGCTCAACAAATTGTCTTCTTCTAGGTTGAAGTGTTGGTTTACAGTAGCAGTTGATATTTTTAGGTTTCCCTCTGTTCTCTCCTATATAGATAGCTGAATTTGGAACTTAAAATCCAGCATGGATTGTAGTAGCGCTTGAAACTTGACAAAAAATAGTAGTTCTCAATTTGTCTCTATGATTTGTTTCCTCTTCAAGTAGCCCTAGGCACAGACTGTGGAAAAGCACTTTCATTGAGAGGGGTTGCCAAGCTTCTAAGAAATAAAGAGTTTCTGAAATACCAGCAAATATTTTTTCACCCAATCTTGATGATACTTAGTGGTAATGATCAGTACACAAATCCAACTTGGCTCACCAAATTTTGTTCTTCTAGGTTGAAGCGTTCGTTTAGAGTAACAGTTTTTATTTTTACGGTTCCACTCCATTCTCTCCCATATAGATAGATGAATTTGGAACTCTAAATCCAACATGGTTTGTAGTAGCTCTTTTAAACTTGACAAAATAAAAATGTTCTCAGTTTTTTCTCTATGGTTTGTTTCCTCTTCAAATGGCCCTAGGCACAGACTGGGGAAAAGCACATTCATTGAGAGGGGTTGCCAAGCTTCTAAGAAATAACGAGTTTCCGAAATACCAGCAAATATTTTTTCACCCAATCTTGATGATACGTGGTGGTAATGATCAGTACACAAATCCCACTTGGCTCACCAAATTTTGTTCTTCTAGGTTGAAGCGTTCGTTTACAGTAGCAGTTTATATTTTAGGTTCCCTCTGTTCTCTCCTATATAGATAGATGAATTTGGAACTCTAAATCCAACATGGTTTGTAGTAGCTCTTTGAAACTTGACAAAATAAAGGAGTTCTCAGTTTTGTCTCTATGATTTGTTTCCTCTTCAAGTAGCCCTAAGCAGAGACTGTGGAAAAGCACTTTCATTGAAAGGGTTTGCGAAGCTCAAAAAAAATTACGGGTTTCCGAAATACCAGCAAATATTTTTTCACCCAATCTTGATGATACTTGGTGGTAATTACAATTACACAAATCCCACTTGTCTCACCAAATTTTGCTCTTCTAGGTTAAAGCTTTCGTTTACAAGAGCAGTTTTTATTTTTAGGTTTCCCTCTGTTCTCTCCTATATAGATATATGAATTTGGAACTCTAAACCCAAGATGGTTTGTAGTAGCTCTTTGAAACTCGAGAAAATAAAAATGTTCTCAGTTTTGTCTCTATGGTTTGTTTCCTCTTCAAATAGCCCTAGGCACAGACTGGGCACAAGCACATTCATTGAGAGGGGTTGCCAAGCTTCTAAGAAACAACGAGTTTCTGAAATACCAGCAAATATTTTTTTCACGCAATCTTGATGATACTTGGTGTTAATGACAAGTACACAAATCCCACTTGGCTCACCAAATTGTGTTCTTCTAGGTTGAAGCGTTCGTTTACAGTAGCAGTTTATATTTTTAGGTTTCCCTCTGTTCTCTCCGTTATAGATAGATGAATTTGGAACTCTAAAATCAACATGGATTGTAGTAGCTCTTTGAAATTTGACAAAATGAAGAAGTTCTCAGTTTTGTCTCTATGTTTTGTTTCCTCTTCAAGTAGCCCTAGTCATAGACTGTGGAAAAGCACTTTCATTGAGAGGGGTTGCCAGGCTTCTAAGAAATAACGAGTTTCCGAAATACCAGCAAATATTTTTTCACCCAATCTTGATGATACTAGGTTTTAATGACAAGTACACAAATCCCACTTGGCTCACCAAATTTTGTTCTTCTAGGTTGAAGCGTTCGTTTACAGTAGCAGTTTATATTTTAGGTTCCCTCTGTTCTCTCCTATATAGATAGATGAATTTGGAACTCTAAATCCAACATGATTTGTAGTAGCTCTTTGAAACTTGACAAAATAAAGGAGTTCTCAGTTTTGTCTCTATGATTTGTTTCCTCTTCAAGTAGCCCTAAGCAGAGACTGTGGAAAAGCACTTTCATTGAAAGGGTTTGCGAAGCTCAAAAAAAATTACGGGTTTCCGAAATACCAGCAAATATTTTTTCACCCAATCTTGATGATACTTGGTGGTAATTACAATTACACAAATCCCACTTGTCTCACCAAATTTTGCTCTTCTAGGTTAAAGCGTTCGTTTACAAGAGCAGTTTTTATTTTTAGGTTTCCTCTGTTCTCTCCTATATAGATATATGAATTTGGAACTCTAAACCCAAGATGGTTTGTAGTAGCTCTTTGAAACTCGAGAAAATAAAAATGTTCTCAGTTTTGTCTCTATGGTTTGTTTCCTCTTCAAATAGCCCTAGGCACAGACTGGGCACAAGCACATTCATTGAGAGGGGTTGCCAAGCTTCTAAGAAACAACGAGTTTCTGAAATACCAGCAAATATTTTTTTCACGCAATCTTGATGATACTTGGTGTTAATGACAAGTACACAAATCCCACTTGGCTCACCAAATTGTGTTCTTCTAGGTTGAAGCGTTCGTTTACAGTAGCAGTTTATATTTTTAGGTTTCCCTCTGTTCTCTCCGTTATAGATAGATGAATTTGGAACTCTAAAATCAACATGGATTGTAGTAGCTCTTTGAAATTTGACCTAATGAAGAAGTTCTCAGTTTTGTCTCTATGTTTTGTTTCCTCTTCAAGTAGCCCTAGTCATAGACTGTGGAAAAGCACTTTCATTGAGAGGGGTTGCCAGGCTTCTAAGAAATAACGAGTTTCCGAAATACCAGCAAATATTTTTTCACCCAATCTTGATGATACTAGGTTTTAATGACAAGTACACAAATCCCACTTGGCTCACCAACTTTGTTCTTCTAGGTTGAAGCGTTCGTTTACAGTAGCAGTTTATATTTTAGGTTTCCCTCTGTTCTCTCCTGTATAGATAGATGAATTTGGAACTCTAAATCCAACATGGTTTGTAGTAGCTCTTTGAAACTTGAAAAATAAAGGAGTTCTCAGTTTTGTCTCTATGATTTGTTTCCTCTTCAAGTAGCCCTAAGCAGAGACTGTGGAAAAGCACTTTCATTGAAAGGGTTTGCCAAGCTCAAAAAAATTACGGGTTTCCGAAATACCAGCAAATATTTTTTCACCCAATCTTGATGATAATTGGTGATAATTACAATTACACAAATCCCACTTTGCTCACCAATTTTTGCTCTTCTAGGTTGAAGCGTTCGTTTACAAGAGCAGTTTTTATTTTTAGGTTTCCCACTGTTCTCTCCTATATAGATATATGAATTTGGAACTCTAAACACAACATGGTTTGTAGTAGCTCTTTGAAACTCTAGAAAATAAAAATGTTCTCAGTTTTGTCTCTATGGTTTGTTTCCTCTTCAAATAGCCCTAGGCACAGACTGGGAACAAGCACATTCATTGAGAGGGGTTGCCAAGCTTCTAAGAAAAAATGAGTTTCTGAAATACCAGCAAATATTTTCTTCACGCAATCTTGATGATATGTGGTGTTAATGATCAGTACAAAAATCCCACTTGGCTCACCAAATTGTGTTCTTCTAGGTTGAAGCGTTCGTTTACAGTAGCAGTTTTTATTTTTAGGTTTCACTCTGTTCTCTCCTATATAGATAAGTTGAATTTGGAACTCTAAATCCAACATGGTTTTTAGTAGCTCTTTGAAACTTGACAAAATAAAGGAGTTCTCAGTTTTGTCTCTATGGATTGTTTCCTCTTCAAGTAGCCCTATGCACACACTGTGGAAATGCACTTTCATGAGAGGGGATGCCAACCTTCTAAGAAATAACGAGTTTTCCAAATACGAGCAAATATTTATTCACCCAATCTTGATGATACATGGTGGTAATGATCACTACACAAATCCCAATTGGCTCACCAAATTTTGTTTTTCTAGGTTGACGCGTTCGTTTACAGTGGCAGTTTATATTTTTAGGTTTCCCTCTGTTCTCTCCTATATAGATAGATGAATTTGGAACTCTAAATCCAACATGGTTTGTAGTAGCTCTTTGAAACTTGACAAAATAAAGGAGTACTCAGTTTTGTATCTATGATTTGTTTCCTCTTCAAGTAGCCCTAAGCAGAGACTGTGGAAAAGCACTTTCATTGAAGGGGTTTGCAAAACTTCCAAGAAATTACGGGTTTCCGAAATACCAGCATACATTTTTTCACCCAATCTTGATGATACTTGGTGGTAATGACAAGTACACAAATCCCACTTGGCTCAACAAATTTTTGTTTTTCTAGGTTGAAGCGTTCGTTTACAGTAGCAGTTTTTATTTTTAGGTTTCACTCTGTTCTCTCCTATATAGATAGATGAATTTGGAACTCTAAAATCAACATGGTTTGTAGTAGCTCTCTGGAGCTTGACAAAATAAAGGAGTTCTCAGTTTTGTCTCTATTTTTTGTTTCCTCTTCAAGTAGCCCTAGGCACAGACTGTTGAAAAGCACTTTCATTGAGAGTTGTTGTCAAGCTTCTAAGAAATAACGAGTTTCCAAAATACCAGCAAATATTTTTTCACCCAATTTGATGATACTGGTGGTAATGATCAGTACACAAATCCCACTTGTTCACCAAATGTGGTTCTTCTAGGTTGAAGTGTTCGTTTACAGAGGCAGTTCATATTTTTAGGTGTCCCTCTGTTCTCTCCTATATAGATAGATGAATTTGGAACTCTAAATACAACATAGTTTGTAGTAGCTCTTTGAAACTTGAAAAAACAAAGTAGTTCTCAGTTTTGTCTCTATGATTTGTTTTATCTTCAAGTAGCCTTAGGCACAGACTGGGAAAAAGCACATTCATTGAGAGGGGTTGCCAAGCTTCTAAGAAATAACGAGTTTCCGAAATACCAGCAAATATTTTTTCACCCAAACTTGATGATACGTGGTGGTAATGATCAGTACACAAATGCCACATGGCTCACCAAATGGTGTTCTTCTAGGTTGAAGCGTTCATTTACAGTAGCAGTTTTTATTTTTAGGTTTCACTCTGTTCTCTCCCATATAAGATAGATGAATTTGGAACTCTAAATCCAACATGGTTTGTAGTAGCTCTTTGAAACTTGACAAAATAAAGGAGTTCTCAGTTTTGTCTCTATGATTTGTTTCCTCTTCAAGTAGCCCTAAGCAGAGACTGTGGAAAAGCACTTTCATTGAAAGGCTCTCCCAAGCTCCCAATAAATTACGGGTTTGGAGAAATACCAGCAAATATTTTTTCACCCAATCTTGATGATACTAGGTTTTAATGACAAGTACACAAATCCCACTTGGCTCACCAACTTTGTTCTTCTAGGTTGAAGCGTTCGTTTACAGTAGCAGTTTATATTTTAGGTTTCCCTCTGTTCTCTCCTGTATAGATAGATGAATTTGGAACACTAAATCCAACATGGTTTGTAGTAGCTCTTTGAAACTTGAAAAATAAAGGAGTTTTTCAGTTTTGTCTCTATGATTTGTTCCTCTTCAAGTAGCCCTAAGCAGAGACTGTGGAAAAGCACTTTCATTGAAAGGGTTTGCCAAGCTCAAAAAAAAATTACGGGTTTCCGAAATACCAGCAAATATTTTTTTCACCCAATCTTGATGATACCTGGTGGTAATGATCAGTACAAAAATCGCACTTGGCTCACCAAATTGTGTTCTTCTAGGTTGAAGCGTTCGTTTACAGTAGCAGTTTTTATTTTTAGGTTTCACTCTGTTCTCTCCTATATAGATAGATGAATTTGGAACTCTAAATCCAACATGGTTTGTAGTAGCTCTTTGAAACTTGACAAAATAAAAGAGTTCTCAGTTTTGTCTCTATGGATTGTTTCCTCTTCAAGTAGCCCTAGGCACAATCTGTGGAAAAGCACTTTCATTGAGAGGGGTTACCAAGCTTATAAGAAACAACGAGTTTCTGAAATACCAGCAAATATTTTTTTCACGCAATCTTGATGATACGTGGTGGTAATGATCAGTACAAAAATCCTACTTGGCTCACCAAATTTTGTTCTTCTAGGTTGAAGCGTTAGTTTACAGTAGCACTTTATATTTTTCGGTATCCCTCTGTTCTCTCCTATATAGATAGATGAATTTGGGACCCTAAATCCAACACGGTTTGTAGTAGCTCTTTGAAACTTGACAAAATAAAGGAGTTCTCAGTTTTGTCTTTATGATTTGTTTCCTCCTCAAGTATCCCTAAGCAGAGACTGTGGAAAATCACTTTCATTGAAAGGGGTTGCCAGGCTTCTAAGAAATAACGAGTTTCCGAAATACCAGCAAATATTTTTTCACCCAATCTTGATGATACTTGGTGGTAATGACAAGTCCACAAATCCCACTTGGCTCACCAAATTTTGTTCTTCTAGGTTGAAGCGTTCGTTTACAGTAGCAGTTTATATTTTTAGGTTTCCCTCTGTTCTCTCCTATATAGATAGATGAATTTGGAACTCTAAATCCAACATGGTTTGTAGTAGCCTCTTTGAAACTTGACAAACTAAAGGAGTTCTCAGTTTTGTCTCTATGGATTGTTTCCTCTTCAAGTAGCCCTAGGCACAGACTGTGGAAAAGCACTTTCATTGAGAGGGTTTGCAAAGCTTCTAAGAAATAACGAGTTTTAGAAATACCAGCAAATATTTTTTCACCCAATCTTGACGATACGGGGTGGTAATGATCAGTACACAAACCCCACGTGGCTCACCAAATTGTGTTCAAGGTTGAAGCGTTCGTTTACAGTAGCAGTTTTTATTTTTAGGTTTCACTCTGTTCTTTTTTATATAGATAAATGAATTTGGAACTCTAAATCCAACATGGATTGTAGTACCTCTTGGAAACTTGACAAAATGAAGAAGTTCTCAGTTTTGTCTCTATGTTTTGTTTTCTCTTCAAGTAGCCCTAGTCATAGACTGTGGAAAAGCACGTTGATTGAGAGGGGTTGCCAGGCTTCTAAGAAATAACGATTTTCTGAAATACCAGCAAATATTTTTTCACCCAATCTTCATGATACTTGGTGTTAATGACAAGTACACAAATCCCACTTGGCTCACCAAATTTTGTTCTTCTAGGTCAAAGCGTTCGTTTACAGTAGCAGTTTATATTTTTAGGTTTCCCTCTGTTCTCTCCTATATAGATAGATGAATTTGGAACTCTAAATCCAACATGGTTTGTAGTAGCTCTTTGAAACTTGACAAAATAAAGGAGTTCTCAGTTTTGTCTCTATGATTTGTTTCCTCTTCAAGTAGCTCTAAGCAGAGACTGTGGAAAAGCACTTTCATTGAAAGGGTTTGCAAAACTCCCAAGAAATTACGAGTTTCCGAAATACCAGCATACATTTTTTCAAACAATCTTGATAATACTTGGTGGTAATGACAAGTACACAAATCCCACTTGGCTCACCAAATTTTGTTTTTCTAGGTTGAAGCGTTCGTTTACAGTAGCAGTTTTTATTTTTAGGTTTCACTCTGTTCTCTCCTATATAGATAGATGAATTGGAACTCTAAAATCAACATGGTTTGTAGTAGCTCTCTGATACTTGACAAAATAAAGGAGTTCTCAGTTTTGTCTCTATTTTTTGTTTCCTCTTCAAGTAGCCCTAGGCACAGACTGTGGAAAAGCACTTTCATTGAGAGTTGTTGTCAAGCTTCTAAGAAATAACGAGTTTCCAAAATACCAGCAAATATTTTTTCACCCAATTTGATGATACTGGTGGTAATGATCAGTAAACAAATCCCACTTGATCACCAAATTTGCTTCTTCTAGGTTGAAGCGTTCGTTTACAGAGGCAGTTCATATTTTTAGGTGTCCCTCTGTTCTCTCCTATATAGATAGATGAATTTGGAACTGTAAATACAACATAGTTTGTAGTAGCTCTTTGAAACTTGAAAAAATAAAGTAGTTCTCAGTTTTGTCTCTATGATTTGTTTCCTCTTCAAGTAGCCCTAGGCACAGAGTGGGAAAAAGCACATTCATTGAGAGTGGTTGCCAAGCTTCTAAGAAATAACGAGTTTCCGAAATACCAGCAAATATTTTTTCACCCAATCTTGATGATACGTGGTGGTAATGATCAGTACACAAATGCCACTTGGCTCAGCAAATCTTGTTCTTCTAGGTTGAAGCGTTCGTTTACAGTAGCAGTTTTTGTTTTTAGGTTTCACTCTGTTCTCTCCCATAAAGATAGATGAAATTGGAACTCTAAATCCAACATGGTTTGTAGTAGCTCTTTGAAACTTGACAAAATAAAGGAGTTCTTAGTTTTTTCTCTATGGTTTGTTGCCTCTTCAAATGGCCCTAGGCAGAGACTGGGGAAAAGCACTTTCATTGAAAGGGGTTGCCAACCTTCCAAGATATTAGGAGTTTCCGAAATACCAGCAAACAGTTTTTCACCCAATCTTGATGATACTTGGTGTTAATGACAAGTACACAAATCCCACTTGGCTCACCAAATTGTGTTCTTCTAGGTTGAAGTGTTCTTTTTCAGTAGAAGTTTTTATTTTTAGGTTTCACTCTGTTCTCTTTTATATAGATAGATTTATTTGGAACTCTAAATCCAACATGGTTTGTAGTAGCTATTTGAAACTTGAAAAAATAAAGGAATTCTCAGTTTTGTCTTTGTGATTTGTTTACTCTTCAAGTATCCCAGGCAGAGACTGTACAAAAGCACTTCCATTGAAAGGGGTGGCCAAGCTTCCAATATATTACGGGTTTCCGAAATACCAGCAAAATTTTTTTCACCCAATCTTGATGATACTTGGTGGTAATGACAAGTACACAAATCCCACTTGGCTCACCAACTTTTGTTCTTCTAGGTTGAAGCGTTCGTTTACAGTAGCAGTTTTTATTTTTAGGTTTCACTATGTTCTCTCCTATATAGATAGATGTATTTGGAACTCTAAATCCAACATGGTTTGCAGTAGCTATGAAACTTGACAAAATAAAGGAGTTCTCAGTGTTGTGTCTATGAATTGTTTCCTCTTCAAGTACACTATGCACACACTGTGAAAAAGCACTTTCATTGAGAGGGGTTGCCAAACTTCTAAGAAATAACGAGTTTTCGAAATACGAGCAAATATTTTTTCACCCAATCTTAATGATACGTGGTGGTAATGATCAGTACACAAATCCCAATTGGCTCACCAAATTTTGTTCTTGTAGGTTGAAGCGTTCGTTTACAGTAGCAGTTTTTATTTTTAGTTTTCCCACTGTTCTCTCCGATATAGATAGATGAATTTGGAACTCTAAATCCAACATGGTTTGTAGTAGCTCTTTGAAACTTGACAAAATAAAGCAGTACTCAGTTTTGTATCTATGATTTGTTTCCTCTACAAGTAGCCCTAAGCAGAGACTGTGGAAAAGCACTTTCATTGAAAGGGTTTGCTAAGCTCCCAAAAAATTACGGATTTCTGAAATACCAGCAAATATTTTTTCACCCAATCTTTATGATACTTGGTGGTTATTACAAGTACACAATTCCCACTTGGCTCACCAAATTTTGTTCTTCTAGGTTGAAGCGTTAGTTTACAGTAGCAGTTTATATTTTAAGGTTTCCCTCTGTTCTCTAATATACAGATAGATGAATTTGGAACTCTAAATCCAACATGGTTTGTAGTAGCTCTTTGAAACTTGACAAAATAAAGGAGTTCTCAGTTTTGTCTCTATGATTTATTTCCTCTTCAAGTAGCCCTAAGCAGAGACTGTGGAAAGCACTTTCATTGAGAGGTTTTGACAAGCTCCCAAGAAATTATGGGTTTGCGAAATACCAGCAAATATTTTTTCACCCAAGCTTCATGATACTTGGTGGTAATGACAAGTACACAAATCCCACATGGCTTACCAAATTTTGCTCTTCTAGGTTGAAGCGTTCGTTTACAGTAGCAGTTTTTATTTTTAGGTTTCCCTCTGTTCTCTCCTATATAGATAGATGTATTTGGAACTCTAAATCCAACATGGTTTGTAGTAGCTCTTTGAAACTTGACAAAATGAAGAAGTTCTCAGTTTTTTCTCTATGGTTTGTTTCCTCTACAAATGGCCCTAGGCACAGACTGGGGAAAAGCACATTCCTTGAGAGGGGTTGCCAATCTTCTAAGAAATAACGAGTTTCCGAAACACCAGCAAATATTTTTTCACCCAATCTTGATGATACTTGGTGGTAATGATCGGTACACAAATCCCACTTGACTCACCAAATTTTGTTCTTCTAGGTTGAAGCGTTCGTTTACAGTAGCAGTTTATATTTTTAGGTTTCCCTCTGTTCTCTCCTATATAGATAGATGAATTTGGAACTCTAAATGCAACATGGTTTGTAGTAGCTCTTTGATACTTGACAAAATAAAGGAGTTCTCAGTTTTGTCTCTTTGTTTTTTTTTCCTCTTCAAGTAGCCCTAGGCACAGACTGTGGAAAAGCACTTTCATTGAGAGGGGTTGCCAAGCTTCTAAGAAATAACGAGTTTCCGAAATACCAGCAAATATTTTTTCAGCCAATCTTGATGATACGTATTGGTAATGACAAGTAGACAAATCCCACTTGGCTCACCAAATTTTGTTCTTCTAGGTTGAAGCGTGCGTTTACTGTAGCAGTTTTTATTTTTAGGTTTCACTCTGTTCTTTTTTATATAGATAGATGAATTTGGAACTCTAAATCCAACATGGATTGTAGTAGCTCTTCTAAACTTGACAAAATGAAGAAGTTCTCAGTTTTCTCTCTATGTTTTGTTTCCTCTTCAAGTAGCCCTAGTCATAGACTGTGGAAAAGCACTTTCATTGAGAGGGGTTGCCAGGCTTCTAAGAAATAACGAGTTTCCGAAATACCAGCAAATATTTTTTCACCCAATCTTGATGATACTTGGTGGTAATGACAAGTACACAAATCCCACTTGGCTCACCAAATTTTGTTCTTCTAGGTTGAAGCGTTCGTTTACAGTAGCAGTTTATATTTTTAGGTTTCCCTCTGTTGTCTCCTATAAAGATAGATGAAATTGGAACTCTAAATCCAACATGGTTTGTAGTAGCTCTTTAAAACTTGAGAAAATAAAGGAGTTCTCAGTTTTGTCTCTATGATTTGTTTCCTCTTCAAGTAGCCCTATGCAGAGATGTAGAAAAGCACTTTCATTGAAAGGGTTTGCCAAACTCCCAAGAAATTACGGGTTTCCGAAATACCAGCAAATATTTTTTCACCCAATCTTGATGATACTTGGTGGTAATGACAAGTACACAAATCCAATTGGCTCACCAAATTTTGCTCTTCTAGGTTGAAGCGTTCGTTTACGGTAGAAGTTTTTATATTTAGGTTTCCATCTGTTCTCTCCTATATAGATAGATGAATTTGGAACTCTAAATCCAACATGGTTTGTAGTAGCTCTTTGAAACGTGACAAAATAAAAATGTTCTCAGTTTTGTCTCTATAGTTTGTTTCCTCTTCAAAGAGCCCTAGGCACAGACTGGGAAAAGCACATTCATTGAGAAATGTTGACATGCTTCTAAGAAATAACGAGTTTCCTAAATACCAGCAAATATTTTTTCTCGCAATGTTGATGATAGGTGGTGGTAATGATCAGTACACAAATCCCACTTCGCTCACCAAATTGTGTTCTTCTAGGTTGAAGCGTTCGTTTACAGTAGCAGTTTTTATTTTTAGGTTTTACTCTGTTCTCTCCTATATGGATAGATGAATTTGGAACTCTAAATCCAACATGGTTTGTAGTAGCTCTTTGAAACTTGACAAAATAAAGGAGTTCTCAGTTTTGTCTCTATGGTTTGTTTCCTCTTCAAGTAGCCCTAGGCACAACATGTGGAAAAGCACATTCATTGAGAGGGGTTGCCATGCTTCTAAGAAATAACGAGTTTCCGAAATACCAGCAAATATTTTTTCACCCAATCTTGATGAAACGTGGTGGTAATGATCAGTACACAAATGCCACTTGGCTCACCAAATCGTGTTCTTCTAGGTTGAAGCGTTCGTTTACAGTAGCAGTTTTTATTTTTAGGTTTCACTCTGTTCTCTCCCATATAGATAGATGAATTTGGAAATGTAAATCCAACATGGTTTGTAGTAGCTCTTTGAAACTTGACAAAATAAAGGAGTTCTCAGTTTTGTCTCTTTGTTTTTTTTTCCTCTTCAAGTAGCCCTAGGCACAGACTGTGGAAAAGCACTTTCATTGAGAGGGGTTGCCAAGCTTCTAAGAAATAACGAGTTTCCGAAATACCAGCAAATATTTTTTCAGCCAATCTTGATGATACGTGGTGGTAATGACAAGTAGACAAATCCCACTTGGCTCACCAAATTTTGTTCTTCTAGGTTGAAGCGTGCATTTACTGTAGCAGTTTTTATTTTTAGGTTTCACTCTGTTGTTTTTTATATAGATAGATGAATTTGGAACTCTAAATCCAACATGGATTGTAGTAGCTCTTCTAAACTTGACAAAATGAAAAAGTTCTCAGTTTTCTCTCTATGTTTTGTTTCCTCTTCAAGTAGCCCTAGTCATAGACTGTGGAAAAGCACTTTCATTGAGAGGGGTTGCCAGGCTTCTAAGAAATAACGAGTTTCCGAAATACCAGCAAATATTTTTTCACCCAATCTTGATGATACTTGGTGGTAATGACAAGTACACAAATCCCACTTGGCTCACCAAATTTTGTTCTTCTAGGTTGAAGCGTTCGTTTACAGTAGCAGTTTATATTTTTAGGTTTCCCTCTGTTGTCTCCTATAAAGATAGATGAAATTGGAACTCTAAATCCAACATGGTTTGTAGTAGCTCTTTAAAACTTTAGAAAATAAAGGAGTTCTCAGTTTTGTCTCTATGATTTGTTTCCTCTTCAAGTAGCCCTATGCAGAGACTGTAGAAAAGCACTTTCATTGAAAGGGTTTGCCAAACTCCCAAGAAATTACGGGTTTCCGAAATACCAGCAAATATTTTTTCACCAATCTTGATGATACTTGGTGGTAATGACAAGTACACAAATCCAATTGGCTGACCAAATTTTGCTCTTCTAGTTTGAAGCGTTCGTTTACAGTAGAAGTTTTTATATTTAGGTTTCCATCTGTTCTCTCCTATATAGATAGATGAATTTGGAACTCTAAATCCAACATGGTTTGTAGTAGCTCTTTGAAACGTGACAAAATAAAAATGTTCTCAATTTTGTCTCTATAGTTTGTTTCCTCTTCAAAGAGCCCTAGGCACAGACTGGGAAAAGCACATTCATTGAGAAATGTTGCCATGCTTCTAAGAAATAACGAGTTTCCTAAATACCAGCAAATATTTTTTCACGCAATGTTGATGATAGGTGGTGGTAATGATCAGTACACAAATCCCACTTCGCTCACCAAATTGTGTTCTTCTAGGTTGAAGCATTCGTTTACAGTAGCAGTTTTTATTTTTAGGTTTTACTCTGTTCTCTCCTATATGGATAGATGAATTTGGAACTCTAAATCCAACATGGTTTGTAGTAGCTCTTTGAAACTTGACAAAATAAAGGAGTTCTCAGTTTTGTCTCTATGGTTTGTTTCCTCTTCAAGTAGCCCTAGGCACAACATGTGGAAAAGCACATTCATTGAGAGGGGTTGCCAAGCTTCTAAGAAATAACGAGTTTCCGAAATACCAGCAAATATTTTTTCACCCAATCTTGATGAAACGTGGTGGTAATGATCAGTACACAAATGCCACTTGGCTCACCAAATCGTGTTCTTCTAGGTTGAAGCGTTCGTTTACAGTAGCAGTTTTTATTTTTAGGTTTCACTCTGTTCTCTCCCATATAGATAGATGAATTTGGAAATCTAAATCCAACATGGTTTGTAGTAGCTCTTTGAAACTTGACAAAATAAAGGAGTTCTCAGTTTTGTCTCTATGGTTTGTTTCCTCATCAAGGAGCCCTAGGCACAATGTGTGGAAAAGCAATTACATTGAAAGGGGTTGACAAGCTTCTAAGAAATAACGAGTTTCCGATATACCAGCATATATTTTTTCACCCAATCTTGATGATACTTGGTGGTAATGATTGGTACACATATCCCACTTGACTCACCAAATTTTCTTCTTCTATTTTGGAGCGTTAGTTTACAATAGCAGTTTATATTTTTAGGTCTCCCTCTGTTCTCTCCTATATAGATAGATGAATTTGGAACTCTAAATCCAACATGGTTTGTAGTAGCTCTCTGAAACTTGACAAAATAAAAAAGTTCTCAGTTTTGTCTCTATGTTTTATTTCCTCTTCAGTAGCCCTAGGCACACACTGTGGAAAAGCACTTTCATTGAGAGGGGTTGCCAAGCTTCTAAGAAATAACGAGTTTTAGAAATACCAGCAAATATTTTTTCACCCAATCTTGATGATACTTGGTGGTAATGGCAAGTACACAAATCCCACTAGGCTCACCAAATTTTGCTCTTCTAGGTTGAAGCGTTCGTTTACAGTAGCAGTTTTTATATTTAGGTTTCCCTCTGTTCTCTCCTATATAGATAGATGAATTTGGAACTCTAAATCCAACATGGTTTGTAGTAGCTCTTTGAAACTTGACAAAATAAAGGAGTTCTCAGTTTTGTCTCTATGATTTATTTCATCTTCAAGTAGCCCTAAGCAGAGACTGTGGAAAGCACTTTCATTGAAAGGATTTGACAAGCTTCCAAGAAATTATGGGTTTGTGAAATACCAGCAAATATTTTTTCACCCAAGCTTCATGATACTTGGTCGTAATGACAAGTACACAAATCCCACATGGCTTACCAAATTTTGCTCTTCTAGGTTGAAGCGTTCGTTTACAGTAGCAGTTTTTATTTTTAGGTTTCCCTCTGTTCTCTCCTATATAGATAGATGTATTTGGAACTCTAAATCCAACATGGTTTGTAGTAGCTCTTTGAAACTTGACAAAATGAAGAAGTTCTCAGTTTTTTCTCTATGGTTTGTTTCCTCTACAAATGGCCCTAGGCACAGACTGGGGAAAAGCACATTCCTTGAGAGGGGTTGCCAATCTTCTAAGAAATAACGAGTTTCCGAAATACCAGCAAATATTTTTTCACCCAATCTTGATGATACTTGGTGGTAATGATCGGTACACAAATCCCACTTGACTCACCAAATTTTGTTCTTCTAGGTTGAAGCGTTCGTTTACAGTAGCAGTTTATATTTTTAGGTTTCCCTCTGTTCTCTCCTATATAGATAGATGAATTTGGAACTCTAAATGCAACATGGTTTGTAGTAGCTCTTTGATACTTGACAAAATAAAGGAGTTCTCAGTTTTGTCTCTTTGTTTTATTTCCTCTTCAAGTAGCCCTAGGCACAGACTGTGGAAAAGCACTTTCATTGAGAGGGGTTGCCAAGCTTCTAAGAAATAACGAGTTTTAGAAATACCAGCAATATTTTTTCACCCAATCTTGATGATACGTGGTGGTAATGACAAGTAGACAAATCCCACTTGGCTCACCAAATTTTGTTATTCTAGGTTGAAGCGTGCGTTTACAATAGCAGATTATATTTTTAGGTTTCACTCTGTTCTTTTTTATATAGATAGATGAATTTGGAACTCTAAATCCAACATGGATTGTAGTAGCTCTTCTAAACTTGACAAAATGAAGAAGTTCTGAGTTTTGTCTCTATGTTTTGTTTCCTCTTCAAGTAGCCCTAGTCATAGACTGTGGAAAAGCACTTTCATTGAGAGGGGTTGCCAAGCTTCTAAGAAATAACGAGTTTCCGAAATACCAGCAAATATTTTTTCACCCAATCTTGATGATACTTGGTGGTAACGACAAGTACACAAATCCCACTTGGCTCACCAAATTTTGTTCTTCTAGGTTGAAGCGTTCGTTTACAGTAGCAGTTTATATTTTTAGGTTTCCCTCTGTTGTCTCCTATAAAGATAGATGAAATTGGAACTCTAAATCCAACATGGTTTGTAGTAGCTCTTTAAAACTTGACAAAATAAAGGAGTTCTCAGTTTTGTCTCTATGATTTGTTTCCTCTTCAAGTAGCCCTAAGCAGAGACTGTAGAAAAGCACTTTCATTGAAAGGGTTTGCCAAACTCCCAAGAAATTACGGGTTTCCGAAATACCAGCAAATATTTTTTCACCCAATCTTGATGATACTTGGTGGTAATGACAAGTACACAAATCCAATTGGCTCACCAAATTTTGCTCTTCTAGGTTGAAGCGTTCGTTTACAGTAGAAGTTTTTATATTTAGGTTTCCCTCTGTTCTCTCCTATATAGATAGATGAATTTGGAACTCTAAATCCAACATGGTTTGTAGTAGCTCTTTGAAACGTGACAAAATAAAAATGTTCTCAGTTTTGTCTC